>NW_012154939.1:6137-8364 GCF_000956105.1 Propithecus coquereli | reverse complement strand
TACCCAAAGTGATCTACAGATTCAATGCAATCCCTATTAAAATACCAACATCATTTTTCACAGATATGGAAAAAATAATTTTATGCCTTGTATGGAACCAGAGAAGACCCTGTATAGCAAAAGCAATCCTAGGGAATAACAAAAAAAAAAAAAAAATGGGAAGTATCAATTTACCAGACTTCAAACTATACTACAAGGCTACAGTAATTAAAACATATTGGTATTGGCACAAGAACAGGGACATTGACCAGTGGAACAGAACTGAGAACCCAAATATAAAACCATCCTCATATAGCCATCTAATCTTTGACAAAGCCAACAAAAACATACACTGGGGAAAAGAATCCTTATTAGATAAATGGTGCTGAGAAAACTGGGTGGCCACATGTAGAAGACTGAAACAGGATCCACACCTTTCACCTCTCAAAAAATCAACTCATGGTGGGTAACGGACTTAAACCTAAGGTGAGAAACTATCAGAAATCTAGAAGAAAATGTTGGAAAAACCATTATAGACATTGGCCTAGGCAAAGAATTTATGAAGAAGACCCCAAAGACAATCACAGAAACAACAAAAAGATATAAATGGGCCCTGATCAAATTAAAAAGCTTCTACACACCAAAGAAACTATCATGAGAACAAACAGACAATCTACAGAATGGGAGAAAATTTTCACATGCTACACATCCAATAATGGGCTGATAACTAGAATCTATTTAGAACTCAGGAAAATAAACAAGAAAAAATCAAACAACCCTATCAAAAAGTGGGCAAAGGACATCAACAGAATCTTTCCAAAAGAAGACTGGAAAGCAATATGTAGATACCTCAAAGAGATACATGTAGATCTACCATTTGATACAGCAATCCTGTTACTGGACACCTAACCAAAAGAACAAAAGTCACCACATAAAAAAAAAAAAAAAAACCTGCACTCGAATGTTCATAGCAGCTCTATTCACAATTGCAAAGATGTGGAAACAACCCAAGTGCCCATCAATACGTGAGTGGATTAATAAAATGTGGTATATGTATATCATAGAACACTATTCAGCTATAAGAAACAATGGTGATATAGCACCTCTTGTATTTTCCTGGATAGAGCTGGAACCCATTCTACTAAGTGCAGTATCCGAAGAATGGAAAAATAAGCACCACATGTACTAAACAACAAATTTGTTTCACTGATCAACACCTAAGTGCACATATAGGAATAACATTGATTGGGCTTTGGGCACATAGAAGGGGGAAGAAGGGAAAGGTATATACATACATAATGAGTGTGATGCACACCATCTTGGGGACGGACACGCTTGAATCTCTGACTGGGGGGTGGGGCAAAGGCAACGTAACCTAAACATTTGTACCCCCATAATATGTAGAAATAATAATAATAAAAAAAAACATTGAGCCACAACTCTTTATGTACATCTTCCCCTAGCCTCTGGTAACCATCATTCTATTGTTTACTTTTGTACTGTTGACTGTTTTAGATGCCTCATATAAGGAGAAACATGCAGTATTTTTGCTACTGTGGTTGAGTAATTTTATTTAGCGTAATGTGTTCCAGGTCCGTCCATGTTGTCACAAATGCTATAATAAAATGCTTGTTTAGTGCTCAATTATTTTCAGGGTTTAATGAGGTACCCCATTTATTTTCCAATAGTAGTTTACCAAAGTGAATGGGAACAGTTACACAAATGTACTAAAGTGTATATGATGACCAAATTTCACTTGAACTTGAAGATACCTCTTTAGGATTTTTGAGTTTTCTGCAAGTAATTAATTGAATGCTAGCTCTAGTACTACTTTTCAGTCCATGATAATACTAGCTATTACTCTATATTCAGAATTTACTAAAAGGTATGCCTATGGCTTGAGGGATACAATGTGTTTATGACTGTGCATAATGTGAAAATAGAGCACAATCTTCAGGAAAAGTTAAGCTCTGGATTAAGGATTCAATTTTCAATGGCAAAAGCCATTCACAATGGGGCCTCCCTGAGACTCAATTCAATTCATGAAATAATTACTCTGTACTTATCAAATTTAAGACACTGTGTTAGGTACCAAGTGATTAAAGAAATGAGTTTGGCACATTTTGTGCTCTCAAAAGAAAATAACCATTATCCATATTACTCTTGCAAACTCTTCAAAACCCAAAACAATCATGGAAGAAACAACTCAAGTAATATCTTTAAAACATATGTGCAAATTAAATATATA
>NW_012154939.1:2884-3082 GCF_000956105.1 Propithecus coquereli | reverse complement strand
GAAAGCACACCCCCAAAGAGGAACAACAGCTCCCCAGCAATGGACATTAACCAAACTCAGAACACTAAAATGACAGAGGAAGAATTTAAAACATGGATTGCAAGAAAACTGAATGATATCCAAGAAACAATGGATAATCAACACAAAGAAACCACAAAAGAAATCCAGGACTTGGAAGAAAAATTCACTAAAGAAATT
>NW_012154939.1:0-366 GCF_000956105.1 Propithecus coquereli | reverse complement strand
ATAGACAGCAACACCATAATAGTCGGAGACTTCAACACCCCACTGACAGCACAGGACAGATCCTCCAAACAGAAAGTTAACAAAGAAATAATGGATTTAAACAGAACTCTAGAACAAATGGGCTTGAGTCACATTTATAGGACATTCTACTCAAAAACCACTGAATACACGTTCTTCTCATCAGCTAATGGGACATTCTATAAGATTGACCATATTCTAGGACACAAAGCATGTCTCAAAAAATTTCAAAAAATAGAAATCATACCATGCCTCTCTAGAGGAATAAGAGCTAGCTACAGGACCCAAACACAGCACCACAGTAGAATAAAAACTTCTCAGATCACAGTAGAATAAAAACAGAAATCA
>NW_012154938.1:12070-13670 GCF_000956105.1 Propithecus coquereli | reverse complement strand
GGCCGCGCTCACCTGAGCCGGCCGCGTCCGCCCGGCGCTCGCTGACGACACTGCCGCGCGGCCACGGCGCGGCGCCGCAAACGCGCACGCGCACGCCTCGGGGGCGGGGCCACGTAGGCGCGCCGGGCGCCCCACGCCGGGGGCCGGGCTGTACCACAGCGCGGGGGGGGGCTGCCGAGCCCCGTCCCGCCCTTTCTGCGGCGCGTCCACGCCACGCGCCCTGCGTGTCCCTGCGTGTCCCAGGCTGGCCGCCGTTCCCGGGATGTACCCTGACCAGGGTCCGAGTGGACCCGGGCCCACCGGCCCGCGATCCGGAGCCCGCCCCGCGCCCGCGGCCTCCGCGGAGACCCCATGAGACCTTCGTGGGCCCCGCACGTCCCCCCGGACACCCCCAGGGAGGCCCCGGGGCCGCGGGACGGCGTCCCCGCTTCCGATGGGCGGTGACGCGGCCTCGGGACCGAGACCTCAGGGCGCGCACCGGCCCGGGCTGCCCGGGTGGGCGCGCAGGGGCGGCCCGGCCACGCCCCCCGGCTCGCCCCGCCCAGCGCCGCCCGGCCACGCCCCCTCGGACCGCCCTGGCCCGGAGCGGGGCGATGCTACACCTGGGCAGGTGCGCTGGGCCGCCTGGCCAGGCCCGGCAGGTGGGCGCAGCGTGGCGGCCTCGAGGACACCCCGAGGCCTTTCAAATTCTGCGCTGCACTCGCTGCCATCGCACATCGAGGTTTTGTGCGTTCGGATTAGCGTTTGTTTATTTTAAATAAAGTTTTACGTGTTCTGGTTACTTTTGTTTGCTGTGTCTGTGTCTTCTGACTGCAACGTGAGCTGCGTGGCCTCAGCACTTGGCGTTGCTCCCTCCTCGGAAGCGGCAAAGCGCCGTCCGTGATGTCTGTGCGCAGAACGGGCGAGACAGGCGCCGGGCCCGGGCTGAGCAGGGCACCTGCGCGCCCACACGCTGGGCGCAGAGTGTGCGCCGCGTTAAGTAGGAGCGACCTGTGACTGGCACTCGCTCGGCTTTTTTCTTTTCTGGAAAGTAGTGAAGAGACAGTAGCTCCCTTATCTCCCCCTCCGGACTCGCTTGGGGATTAACTAAGACATCTAAATTAGGAATGCCCTTTGAAAATAAAGTGTCATGAAATTACATCTCCTGAGCACAATCTGGGAAAAAGCTTACATACAAGGTTACTTGTTCTTCTGATGTCTCACGTAGGTTTGTTGAAACCGAGTCCTCAGGACTGTGTAAAAGCGCACAGACAGGTGCGGAATTCTCACCGTGGCCGCACTCGGCCGGCAGCCCCAGAGCTCCTGGGGAGCAGGCGACACGTTAGGCCTGTCCCACAAATAAGGAACTGGAAGGATGTATTAATAGTCACGGCTTGCTCAGTCATGGCTGCGGCAAGTTCCCCAGCTTGAGTTTAAGTACTCCAGGATTTTGTCTAGTCACTGCCATCTTTAAAGCATAATGATACAAACAGTAGTTTTGCTTTTTTTTTTTTTTGAGACAGAGTCTCACTCTGTTGCCCGGGCTAGAGTGAGTGCTGTGGCATCATCTTAGCTCACAGCAACCTCAGAGGCAACCACTCTTCTGACTTTTATCTAGCAC
>NW_012154938.1:6217-6977 GCF_000956105.1 Propithecus coquereli | reverse complement strand
CTGTTTGGCTTTTCTTGTGCTTTTTTTTTTTTTTCTGTTGACAGTCAGGGGAGATTTTTATCCTTGTAGTCACCTGCCTTTGCCCACCATATGCCGGGCCCTGTGTTGGATGCTGAGGGTGATAACACGGTCCCTGGACACGCCGTCAGCGCTCAGAGCGTCCCTGGGCCTCCCCCACCACAGGACGCGCACGGCCAGGTGTCCTGCCCCAGCTCCGCCCCGCCTTCCCCCACAGACTCTCCCTCCCGCCATGCCAGACGGGCCACTGTTCTGGGACCTCACCGTGGACCTCACCTGTGTGTGACCTTTACCTGGAGCCTCTGCACCTGCTACCGTCTCTCCTGGGATCACGTCTCACCCACGCGAGTCTGTGCAGTGCGCGAGGCCCAGCTGAGGGCGCCGCCTCTCTGGGGCTTTCTCGTCTGTGGTCCTGGAGGGGCCGCACCCCAGGGCCGTCCTGCCGGCAGGAGGCCCCTCCAGTGGGGCTCTCCCCGCCTTCTGTGTCACCTTTGCAAACGTCCAGGTGTGGTTTCCTAAGAGAGCGAGCCCCACCCTCCTCCACGGTCCCCAAACACCTTGAAAGTGGTCGAGGGGACTCTGCTGCTCTGCGGGTTCACAGCCCCGGCCCCTCTGCAGACGCCGGCAAGTCACACATGGGACCTTGGGTTCAAGGCTTCCCTCCACGCGCATGGGGGTCTTCGCAGAAATGGGATTCAGTATCATTGCTTAAAAATAAAGTAATACATATTTATTATAAGTT
>NW_012154938.1:0-648 GCF_000956105.1 Propithecus coquereli | reverse complement strand
ATTTTTTCTATATATTTTTAGCTGTCCAATTAATTTCTTTCTAATTTTGGTAGAGACGGGGTCTCGCTCTTGCTCAGGCTGGTCTCCAACTCCTGAGCCTAAACAATCCGCCCGCCTCGGCCTCCCAGAGTGCTAGGATTACAGACGTGAGCCACCACGCCCAGCCGACAGTTCAATTCTTTATACACCATTCCAGGATGGTGATATAAAGTTGCTGAGAAAAATATGATAAAAATTGTCACTGGTTACTAGTTTCACTCCAAACACGACAATGACACACGAAGATGTAGGCGATGAGCTACGTTGAAAGCCCTGGCGTTAACTAGCGGCGTTCTCCTCCCTAGGCTAGACTCTGTGGTCCCGTTTACCACACTTGCGTTTCGTCGTGTGAACTAAGCCTTCAGCGTCCTTCTGTCCGCTTGTTGCTGTGAGGGAAGTGAGTTCTAAAGAGGTATCCGGTTCCACCACTCAGTGGCGGTATCTTTAGGGAACACAGCAGTGTGGTTACGGACGGAACCACACCTTCTTTCACGGTGACGTCCCTGGAAGGTTGTGTTATTATTTTCAATCATGTTCTCAAATTTATGTATCATGTTTTATTAAAATTATATTCTAAATAGGATGAAATGAGCACAGGAGCTCTCTATA
>NW_012154937.1:15225-15577 GCF_000956105.1 Propithecus coquereli | reverse complement strand
CTGAGCCCAGACATTTGTATGAAAAATGCATAACTTCTCAGCTGAAATATTTAACTAGTTGACTGATTAGTTAATTTTTATTGCAAACTTTAATTGTCTTATTTTTTGAAGAAATAGATAATTTTATTTCTATTTCTAATCACTTCTGTTTTCACTTTCATTGGCTACGTATACACACTGAATCCATTGTGCCATACAGGACATGTATGTTTGTATACATACAAAAGAATTTCTCTATTTAAGTATAAAAAGTAACAGAAAATAACCCAGTTAAAATGCATCTACTTAACACTGAAATGTTATAATAAACAGTGAAAATAAGTTTGATTGGGACTTTAAATTAAAAAAATAA
>NW_012154937.1:12971-13603 GCF_000956105.1 Propithecus coquereli | reverse complement strand
TGGAGGGCAAAAAGCCAAATAACGGGAATTGCCCTTAAAGTGACATGGCAATACCCAATTCCTAGGCAGGGCTCAGAAATCTTTATGAAAACACTTTACATTCTGAAATAAAGTTCCACATTTGAAAACATCATAGTACATAATGCTTGCACTTCAAATTCAATAACATTTATTGTTTAATAATTCATGTCCAAATCCATATGATTTTTAAAAGTAACTTCCCTACATACAAACAGAATGGGTGAACTTCATAAATCTACTTATGTCACCTTTAGCAAAAATTGTGAAAATATTTTTATTAGTTCGGATTCTTTACCCATTTCCCATTTTTATGTGCTTAAAATACTTCATTTCCCTCCTACAATATGCTTAATTTTATTTTGATCCTTTCTAACAGATAATATTCAATAATGATAAATTAAATCAATAAAAATAAAGTGATATATAAGATTGGCAACTGAAATAAGAGGGTTTTGGTAAGATATATCTAAGTGTTTTCTGAAAATATAAACTTTTAGTATTATAGTATGACTAAGAAAATTATAGAATTTTATCAGCTACATATGTATCACTTTATGACTTGGCAGTACAAGGAACCTGGATTCCGGGACCACAGACATATTTCAGACCCT
>NW_012154937.1:0-1526 GCF_000956105.1 Propithecus coquereli | reverse complement strand
TGTATTTTTGCACATAGCTATATAAACTATAGCATGGTCAAATGTTAGCCCACCATTTTTAAAAATAAATCAGTATTTTAGAAATGTAGCTTTGGCTTCTGAAAAAGCTTATTTTAGTGTTTTATCAAATCTAGAAAACATTAAAAAATGTTGACACATTTTATTACATCAAAATTTAAAATGTATTTATACCAAAAGGCAGGATTAAAAAAAAAGGTGTAAGACATTAAAAAATGGAAAAAAACTGCAACATTTATATAGCAAAAAGTTAATAACCCTTTACTAGTAACCTTAGTAAATAAAAGTTCTTATAAATCAGTTCAAAAATACTTACGTGATGCTGGGAGCTTCCTCCCTCAGCTCTTCCAGTTAGGGCAGGCAGTGCGTTTCCACGCCCACAAACCACACGGGCTCATTCTGAGCGTGGCTAGTTTAAAAAAAATTAAAAATAGGAAAATAAAAATTAAAATATACTGAATAATAAAACTTTAAATTAGGATGGACAAACATATAAAATGGTGCCAACATGCACATTTTAAGTGCATTAAGTGGGCTCTTTAATATATTAAATTTAAAGTAAATATGAATGTTCCTCTGAAGCCAAAAGCTTTTGAAGAGAAATGTGAAAAATATATGTTAAGGATTTATATGATAGAGCAGTTTTTATTTAAAACCTTTTTTGTATAACTATAGTAGTCACAAAAATCTAACTATCTATTAAGTTTATTTTGTTTCCGTATTTAACCCCAATTACTCTGTGCAGGGGAATTCTTTTAAAATTTAATTCCCCCTCTCCCTTTTTTTTCTCTGCTTCTGCAAGCCTTTTCCCCCTCATGTAAATTGCAGCAGGTGCACAAAATTGAAGACATCACAATTAAATGTAATCAAATATTTTAGGCACTAATGAACAGCTCCAGGAAAACAAGTCAAAAGAAAAAAAAAAAACCCTTTAAGTGAGTGGATTTTCAAACACCCAAGGCACCATAGGACCAATTAAGAGAGTCAGATACCAGGACACATACTGACATTAATTATCTTTGAGTTCAGGGAAATAAAAAATAAAAGCAACAATTATCATAATAAATCTCCACACAGTGCTTGTAAGTTGTGCTAATCTACAACACACCTGGGTTTCAGATATTTAAGACGAATACTCAATCAGTTAGTAACGACCTCACAGAGAAGCTCATGGGACATTTTTTCCTTCCTGTGATCTGCCAATCAGATAGAGGGGCTAAAATGATGTCCAACAGCTACGTCTGTTTTATTTCGCATCACTCACATGAGTTGCAGACAGAGACACTGCATAATTTATTCAATAAAGTAAGTCACAAAGCCAGTATTCTCTTTAGGGGATGTTTATTCAAAAAGAAGGAAAAGTCAAGAATAGATATTCAAGGTAAAAGTTTGAATCGTTGGAGTCCCAAAGCCCCAGGATGTCTCTGTAAATTTATTCTCCCTGAAGCCAGAAAGAATGTTACTAAAGAGAACAAATATTTCAGTTTGGGAATATGGGTTTTCATTTT
>NW_012154936.1:5999-6470 GCF_000956105.1 Propithecus coquereli | reverse complement strand
TTAATTCTATGTATTATTCTATTAATATAGTACAGAAATATATTAATATTTGAATGCACATACTATCGTATATATGAATGAATTTTTTTGTTGACATAAGTAAATCATATGATAGACGCTATTCCATACTTTGCTTTTCTCTTTCTCTTTTCCCCAAAATACAGATAAACATATGAATCTCAAACTAACATTTTCTTTTTATTTTCACCTAATCTCTTTTATTGATTTTTTTTGATACAAAAGCAATACATGCTTATTTGGACAACTGAAATGGTTCAAAGACATATAAAGTAAAAGCAAACCCTCTCCAACTCCATCCCCTCGAGCTACCAATTCTAACACCTGCTGTATACTTCCCACGCTTTTCCTGCTTCATGCAAACAGATGTAAATGCACATTTACATATAGATAGACTCTTTTTTTGGTTTGTTTTTACTCAAATATAATTAAAGTAAACGCATTAGTCTACAG
>NW_012154936.1:3710-4124 GCF_000956105.1 Propithecus coquereli | reverse complement strand
AGAGAGAGCACATGACCACTCCAGAAAGCCCTTTTATTAGGCATTATTAAACACACCCATGAGGGTGGAGCCCTCACAGTCTAATCACCTTTAGCGGCTCTACAATTACATCGGTAATTAAATTTCAACATGAGTTTTGTAGGGGACAAGAATTCAAACCATAGCACTTAATCTCAGGTATTTTGTTATAGCAGCACAAATGGACCAAGACACCTTTGATCCAGCAATTTGACTTCAGGGAGTTTACAGAAATAAATCCTACAAATGTCCAATAATATCTGTACAAAAGATACTTCTTGCAGCATTCTTTGTAATAGCAAAAAAAAAAAAAAAAAACCTCAAAATGACTTAAATGTCTATTAATAAAAGATGGATTAAATAAATACGGTTCAGATATAGAATGGGATAACTATG
>NW_012154936.1:0-789 GCF_000956105.1 Propithecus coquereli | reverse complement strand
TCTTCCTACTTCCCAGAGGTTATGAATATATTATTCTATATTTTCTTCATTAAGTTTAACAGAGCCCCCAACCTTGATTTGGGGTTTTAATTGACATGGAATTGATTTTTGGGTATGGTATGATGGAGGGATCCAATTTCATCGTATTTTTCATAAAGATCATCAATTACCCTAGAACATTTTTTTTGCATAATACCACTTCCTCCTGCTGATCCAATTCCACTTCTGGGAGCAAAGGTAGGGAGCAGTGTTAGTGGAGCCTGGGGGAGACCGGGAACTTAGGAAGTGGGGCCACCCCACAAGAATAATAGTCTAGGCAGATGTAGCCTCTGGCAGAAATGTGCCAAAGTGGGAGGGAGTAGGTACCTTAAAAATCTCAACATCTCTCTTCTTCTGCCTCCAATTTTTTTTTTTTTTTTTGCTATTATTAAATATTTCCCATTGTACAAACCCCAAAGGAGTCAAACCCAGAGAGCAAGAGTGGTTTGGTGATGTGGCCTGTAGGAATCGGCCTTCCAGAGCTCAGAGCAGGGCAGGGAAGGGCAGAGAAGGGATCCAAGTGGGACTGCAAATGCAGACTGGCTAGCACATTCTCAGGGTGTGCACTGACCTCCTTCAATCTGCCCTTCTCCCAGAGACACACTACCCAGTTCCATGACAATTGGATGACCTATACATGTATCCTATTTAGTATGATTTGAAAGTCAATTTTGAAATATTGGGTAGCCAGCCCAATCAGAGCTGTGCAAAGAAAGAACAAGGCCAGAGAAGAGACACTGACTAGAGTCT
>NW_012154935.1:2687-3018 GCF_000956105.1 Propithecus coquereli | reverse complement strand
AAATACCATGAATTCACTCATTATAATTGCATAGTTCATTATTTTTTTAGTAAACGTAACACTATCGCAATTCAGTTGAAACATCTCTTTCACTCTGTAAGGTTCTTTTGTGCTAAATTCTACTACTACCTCAGCCTTAGGCAATCACTGCTCTGCTTTTGGTTTCTATAAAATTGGCTTTTTTGGAAATTAAATATAAATAGAATTATACGTTTTGTGTTTGACTTATTTCTTGTATCATTTTTCTAAGTTCCTCAATCTTGTTTTATGATCATTTTTATTGTTGAATAATATTCCATGTATTATATAGTAATATATCTATAGATACACC
>NW_012154935.1:754-1062 GCF_000956105.1 Propithecus coquereli | reverse complement strand
CCATCCATTTTCTCAAGTCAGAAACCTGTATGCTACTTATTTCCACGCCTTCCACTGCTTAGCTTTCAGCTAGCTTCATGTATTTTATCTCCAAAATACTTTTCAAATCTGTCTATTTCTCTAAATCTCCTGTCAATATCCTTGTCCAAGCAACTTTCACTGTTTGGAGTACTAAAATAGACTTATTTCTGGAAATTTTATGTAGCTATACTTAAATACCATGAATTCACTCATTATAATTGCATAGTTCATTATTTTTTTAGTAAACGTAACACTATCGCAATTCAGTTGAAACATCTCTTTCACTC
>NW_012154935.1:0-704 GCF_000956105.1 Propithecus coquereli | reverse complement strand
TTATCTCTTAATGTGAGAGTCTAGTTCATTAACCCAAAACACTGAATACACAAATCTCCTGATACTGAAATACGCTAGGGAGATTCATACAGTAATGCATATTAGAGTGATTTGCTGTCAAGTAAAGGGAAGATTTCCTCAATATCAGCCATGTAACCACACCCTATTACCGCACATGGGGTTCTTCTCAGCATGTTGCCGTCGAAATAAACATAAGAGCAACTTCCATAAAAATGATTTATTTTCTTTTTTAAAGAATATGCTTATCATAAACCAGCATACTACAGCATATTGGAGAGGAAGCATGGGTTTCATTTCCAGTAAGAATGGAATAATCCACTCTGTCTTACTATACTTATGTTAACCTTTGTAGAAAATATAGGAGCAGAAGATGAAAAGAGTAAAATAGTCCACGGACCTCAAAAATTTGGTACCATTGTCATTGTTAGGTTTTAGTTCCTGGGCCTGGTATGCCTATTCTGTTCATGAAAGTAAAGTAATATGTCAAAAAGGCAATTTCAGTTGTTTTATACTGGCTTGTTCTGATAGTTTAATTTAATATTGAAAGTGTGTGATTCTTTCTTCTAAAATTCACTGCTCAGAATATATGTTCCTGATGTTTTCAATAAAGTAACTAAGAAATTTGGAAAATGAATGAAAAAACTTTGGAATCTATATTAACTCAGTATCTCTATGTACAAAAC
>NW_012154934.1:14497-14954 GCF_000956105.1 Propithecus coquereli | reverse complement strand
TCACGGGGACTTGACGGAACACAAAATGAAAACCCATACTCCACAGTGTCTACCTCTAGAATGGTCACAAAGAAATTCAGCTATTTTTAATCTTTCCAAATTTCTCTTCAATATGAATAATAGCCTATACAATCTAATCATAATGTATGTTACTAAGTTCAATAAATCTCAAAAAGACAATTAATGCCATAAAGATTATTTTTTGGAAAACAATCTAGGATGATGTTAAAGATAAAAGTACCAGCCTGCAATGTTTTCCCAACAAGTGACATCTGAGCTACATTAGTCTTGGCATCCAGGAAAAGGCAAAGGTTGCTTACGAAAAGGGCTATACTTGTGATGGAAATTCTTTCATTTAAGGATGAATGAAACCTGGAAAATTTCCCTGGCTGCTTCTTTCATAATTGAATTCCACCAATGTCTGGGCTTCGCATTTAATAGAAAATGTGATTTTGTG
>NW_012154934.1:11528-12597 GCF_000956105.1 Propithecus coquereli | reverse complement strand
GGATGCTCACTGAAAATGTATGCAACCCTTTTGCACATAATTGTTTTTAAATTGTGTCAAGATGTGCATTGCCTTTATTAAGGCCTCTAGATAGAATAATTTCAGCAATGCTATTTGGAGATGGTTGTAGCACAGGGTTATCTTCCCAGGAGGATTAAATGAATAGTATTTGCAAGATTTACTTAACCCAAGGCTTGGTGCAGAGTAAGTGATCAATCCGTGGTAGTTGAATGAAAGAATGAATAAGATTCAAAGACTTAGACAGATATTATTACCTTGAACACTTATTTTCGTGTCTGGAAAGCCTTAAGGATACGTGTGCTATTAATCAACACACAGACAAAACATACAAATTATTTTTCTGCAAACATCGAAGGTGAATGGATTGTCAGGTGGGTAGATTTAGGTTGGTTTGGGGACTGTTGACCAAAATTCAAGGTTTAATATATAAATTCCTCCCTTTGTCTTCATTTTTTCATACCACTGTCAATACTTCCAAAGACTATTCAACATGATCTGTATTTGGATAAATTGAAAGACTTTTCAAATATAAGTGGCTGTCCATCACATTATTTTAAATATAGTTAACATTTATTTAGCATTTATTAAATACAAGGTGCTTTGCTAAGACATTTAAGTACATTATCTCATTTAATTATCACAATAATCCTGATGTAGATAGTCACTAGAGTTTTAGGTGGCCCAATAAGTAACACAAATGTCTTGTCATACCTGAGTTCAGAATTATAAGATTGATGAAGCAATCACATGTATGGAGATCAAAATATCATTATTATTATGTATCAAGCTGATCAAAGAACATGACTTTAAATCTGGAGAAAGCCAGCCCAACCGAGTCTCAGGCCTCACTACACAGTGCTTGTCTCCCAAAGGGTTAGGCCCCTTCAGTGGTGAACCAACAACCAGGCCCGAACACAGGCTTCCCAAGACAGGAAGATCCATAAAGGGAATCTTCCGAGGGCTCAGCAGTGCATTCAAGCCTCCTTCCTTCTTTCTTATTCACCAAACAGAAACGTTCCTGGTCTTAGGTCTTGTCCTCTAGAAAGAG
>NW_012154934.1:0-488 GCF_000956105.1 Propithecus coquereli | reverse complement strand
AGAACATTCTACCCACAAACCACTGACTATACATTCTTCTCATCAGCTCATGGGACATTCCCTAAGATTGGCCATATCCTAGACCACAAAACATGTCTCAACAAATTTGAAAAAACAGAAATTATACCATGTGTCTTCTCGGACTACAGTGGAATAAAATTAGAAATCAATTCCAACAGAAACACTCATCTCTACAAAAAGTCACGGAAACTAAACAACCTACAGCTGAATGGTAGTCAGGTCAAGAAGAAAAATAAGATGGAAATCAAAAGATTCTTTGAACTAAATGATAAAGGCCACACAGCTATCAAAATCTGTGGGATACAGCTAAAGCAGTCCTGAGAGGTAAATTCATCCAAAAGACAGAAAGATCACAAATCAAGTCATTACATATGCTAATCTCTCTACCTGAAATGCTCTTCCCAGATCGATGCCTAGCTCCTAGCCTTACTTATGTAAGTATTTGTTTATTGTTACCTTTTAAAAGG
>NW_012154933.1:16101-18307 GCF_000956105.1 Propithecus coquereli | reverse complement strand
GTGTGTGTGTGTGTGTGTGTATAGTTCAATCTCAGAATTTACCACTGTTCATTATCATTAAGTCATTGAGTTTCTCCCACTGTTGTAGTGGTTTCCTTTGGCCACAGAACATCTTCATTGCCATACTTCAGTTCTTCCATTTGTGTACTAATTAATTAGTTAATTCTTAAATATTTATCGAACATCTGCTGGATGAATATGCTGGGGTTAAACACTTGAAGAGGAACTCTCAGTTCACTTGAGGAGGTAGATAAAGGAAAAAATATTTCCCAACGTGGAACATGATAAATAATGTAACATACTAGAAGAGCAAAATGCAATCAAAATGCATAAGGAATATAATAAAATCCAGGATAGTAAGACATCCTTCATGAAATGAGGATTATTATCTATAAATTTATAAGTAAGGAAGTTACTCTTGATCTTTATAATATTCATCTATTTATTTGCCATATATTTACTGAGTATGACTATGCATTGGCCTCTGTGCTAAGACGACTGGAACGTGGTTTGTGCCTTGAAGACTCGAAGATGAAGAGAGAGACAGCTATGCAAACGAAGCATCACAGCTCTGTGAAAGCGGTGCCTCAGAGAACCGAAGCCCGTGTTATGGAGCACGGAGGAAGGATCACTTGAAAAGAAAATAAAGCGAGGCTCTGCGGTTTGCAAAGACCCAGTCCACTCAGACGAGCTCAAATAAAATGACAGCATTGAAAGACGCAAGGCTTCTCACAGAAGCAAAAGGGAGAGTGTTTCTGGGTTTTAAGAAAGTGAGACATCAGGAGCCACTCTGCGCCTCTCTCTAGGTCTGATTCTGCTTCTTTCTGCATGTACTTTCCCCTCTCCTGCGTCGCTGGTATTTTACGGAACAATCTATTTTTTAGTGGGTTCCTCCTCATCATCTTCTTTTTCAAAAAATAAATTTGCCAGTAGTCTTCTTCAAGGTTATGTTTTATGATTAACAAATTAGAAACTGTTGACATTTCCAGCTGACTCTTCTCTGTAGATCAGAATTTTTTTAATTGAGAAAATACTTTCCGCAGTTTAGGCAAATGCTAAATTTGGAGTAAATTCTGCTAAATGGAGGCTATTCTTAATTCTAATTTTAGTATGGAAATATATAACTCTTTCAGCCTGAATATTTTTACATTTTATTTACAATGTTAAATTTTATACCAAATTTACAATGAGCTTTCACAATAATGTTAAATGTTTCACCTTCAACAGAATGAATGTCCAAAAATTTATTTTGATTCCATGAAGTGCGTGAAGAAAACCAAATTATTATTGGAATTAGCTCGATTCTCCATTTGAAGCGTCTGATGATGCTGATGTGAAATTGTTATCATTTAAGTTTGTGAGAAGTTATTCTGCTAATGAAGCCAGCATATTGACAGCTATTGTTTCACTTTTTGTATGTGCGTAAAACAACTTGGAACTGAAAACGAGCAAAATTAATTTGGCAAAGCATTAATCTAAGAGAAAAGTCATGGTCCATGAACTGATATGTAAATTGACCTTTTGCAGCAGCAGCACATGTTAAATTATTAATTTTAGACACAGTCTTCCTAAAAGGACTTCTAACTTTCGATAGCAGTGATGAATGATTCTTCAATAGATTATGTGTCTTGTGGATTTCATGAGGTCAGAAAAGTTTTTGTAGAAGAACAGAAGCTAGATGGTAATAAGTAAGTGCTCATTTTGAAGGACTGACACCTCTGATTCAAAAGTGGCATGTTAAAATTTTATTTTTCAAAATATGATTTTAATGTCCAATTCAGTCTCTTAAATGAAAATGACCTCACTTTAACTCAAAAAATGCATAGCGTTAATGGACTATACACATAAAATAATAAATTCTATTGCATTTTCCAAGAACATAAAGATACAGTCAGCCTATATTGTGCAGAGCATCTAAGCAAGCTCACAGCACACTGGGGCAGTGGCAGATCTGGTTTCTGTGCTTCCGCCCTGAGTAGTAGGCAGGTGCAGTGCTGAGACTGACTCCTCTGTGTTTTCTGTCCTTCAGTAGCCTGGGTTTCTACTCCTGCTGCTGCTGTGGGTGGTGCAGGGTGAGTGGCAAGATGTGATGGGAGAGCACTGAGGAGGACTAAGGCAGAGGGAGATGAGAAAGACAGCAGCCTTGCAAGAGTGGAGAGGTCACCCTGCCACCAAATTTAAATCTTGCTTGTGCTGCTTATTAGCA
>NW_012154933.1:12952-14606 GCF_000956105.1 Propithecus coquereli | reverse complement strand
TGGTTGATGGATTGACTGACTGAATAGATTTTTAGGTGCCTCTACATTCCAGGCAGTATATTAGGTGGTGAGGAGTCAATAGTGAATAAGATGGATATTGCTTTTGCCCAAATTGAACTTATAATCTAATGGGTTCAATTAATAATCTTGTTTTTAACAGTAAAAAAACCTAGTAATAAATAAATGCTAAATTCTGAAGGGGAAAAAATGGGACATTAAGATAGAGAATACTAGGGAATCACTCTAGAAAGGGTGAACTCCAAAGACGGGACATTTCAGCTCTGTGAGGAGTATTCTGGGCAGAGGAAGGAGATGAGCAAAGTCCCTGAGGCCCGAAAGCAATATGGAACCCAGTCACCGAGGGCTCTTCTAGGTGGACTTGAAGGAGGAGACAGTTCTGAAGGGTTTTGATTCAGAGGGAGATGAGATCCAATGTGTGGAGAATGCATTAGAATGCACGAGAACGGAAGTGGTTCAGCGTTTGTTTCAATGGTTCATCACAGGGATGATGGACAACTTAACTAAGGTAGCAGCAGTGAAGAAGGCCAGGTATGGAAGGATTTGACGTAAACCTAAAGGATTTGCTGTTGGATAAGAAGTGGAGGAGGGTTAAGGGACAAGTAGGAATGGAGGATTTCACCTAACGTCTGGTATAAATAGTGGGTGGATAGTGCTGCTTTGTACCAAGGTGGAAAGTGCTGGTTAGGAGACACAAACCTGGGGCGGAGAAGCATGGGTGCAGCAGTGGGCAGGGTAGGTCCGAGATGTCTGCCGGGCAAACTCAGAAGAGTAAGGAACCGAGTGTGTGAAGGTGGATCTCAGAGGAAAGGACTGAAGTAGTGATAGACACTGGGAGTCCTCAGCACGTTGGCGGCACAGGGATGGGGAGCCCCTAGGCATATAACATTTAACATTTTAGTTTACAGAGCAGCTGGCTGGAACAGTGACTAACACAAATGCTTTTCTCATCTCCCCTTACTTTACCCAGTCTTTCACCCTCCACCTACTCTACTTTCTGTGCTTGCCATAGGCCCCTCATCTGCCCGCATTTACACTTCTGACCATCACTCCATTCTTTAGTTCTCTTTCACACCTGCCTGGGTTTATCCTCTGTCTGATCCCCCACCTTTCTGCTCCAGCCCACTTTCCTTTCAATCTCCTGTCTGGTCCTTCTGTCAGCTGCTTGTCTACCTTTTCTCCTCCCTATCTCCCCTCACTGTCTGCTATTTGCTGTGGTCCACCAATGATAGCATCCCAGCGATATCTGTTAAATTAATGACAATCTTCTAAAGTTCTGCAAATCTTTTAAGGTGTGATTTTCTTTCCAATAACATTGTATGTCCGACTTCAGTAAATATGATGGCGAGGCCTGGTGTAGTGGCTCACACCTGTAATTCCAGCACTTTGGGAGGCCGAGGCAGAAGGATTGCTTGAGGCCAGGTGTTTGAGATCAGCCTGGGCAACATAGCGAGACCCTATCTCTACAAAAATTTAAAAAATATATTAGCTGGGTGTGGTGGTGCACGCCTGTAGTCCCAACTACTCGGGAGGCCGAGGCAGAAGGATTGCTTGAGGCCAGGTGTTCGAGATCAGCCTGAGCAACATAGCAAGACCCTATCTCTACAAAAATTTAAAAAATATATTAGCTGGGTGT
>NW_012154933.1:0-1717 GCF_000956105.1 Propithecus coquereli | reverse complement strand
AGACACAAACCTGGGGCGGAGAAGCATGGGTGCAGCAGTGGGCAGGGTAGGTCCGAGATGTCTGCCGGGCAAACTCAGAAGAGTAAGGAACCGAGCGTGTGAAGGTGGATCTCAGAGGAAAGGGCTGACGTAGTGATAGACACTGGGAGTTCTCAGCACGTTGGCGGCACAGGGATGGGGAGCCCCCAGGCATATAACATTTAACATTTTAGCTTACAGAGCAGCTGGCTGGAACAGTGACTAACACAAATGCTTTTCTCATCTCCCCTTACTTTACCCAGTCTTTCACCCCCCACCTACTCTACTTTCTGTGCCTGCCAGAGGCCCCTCATCTGCCCGCATTTACACTTCCTGACCATCACTCCATTCTTTAGCTCTCTCTCACACCTGCCCGGGTTTATCCTCTGTCTGATCCCCCACCTTTCTGCTCCAGCCCACTTTCCTTTCAATCTCCTATCTGGTCCTTCTGTCAGCTGCTTGTCTACCTTTTCTCCTCACTATCTCCCATCACTGTCTGCTATTTGCTGTGGTCCACCAATGATAGCGTCCCGGCGATGTCTGTTAAATTAATGACAATCTTCTAAAGTTCTGCAAATCTTTTAAGGTATGATTTTCTTTCCAATAACATTGTATGTCCGACTTAAGTAAAAATGATGGCGAGGCCTGGTGTAGTGGCTCACACCTATAATTCCAGCACTTTCGGAGGCCGAGGTGGAAGGATTGCTTGAGGCCAGGTGTTCGAGATCAGCCTGAGCAACATAGCAAGACCCTATCTCTACAAAAATTTAAAAAATATATTAGCTGGGTGTGGTGGTGCACGGCTATGGTCCCAACTACTCAGGAGGCTGAGGCCGAAGGACCACTTGAGCCCAGGAGTTCGAGACTGCGGTGAGCTATTATCATAGCTCTGTACTCCATCCTGGGCTACAGAGCAAGACCCTGTTTCTTAAAAAAAAAACAAAAAAAACTGATGCTGAATACTTTTTAAAAAAATGATGCTGAATTCTTACAAGAAGAAGGAGGAGGAAGAACAGAGGAAAAGGGCGAGAGTTATTGGTTATAGGGCTTTTTTAGGCCAGGTTGTAATTAACATGAGAATCAGGCAATGAAATTCATTGTCATAAGACATTTTACCAGTATTTTCAAATAATACCATTAATTAGAAGCATTTTCTCCACTAAGAAGAAGAGATGCTAAATCACCAGGTTTCTTCTCAACATATGAACTCTGCTCTCAACACTACAAATCCCATAGTAGTACAGTATTTGATACTCTTTTTTTAGTCAATGGTTATTGGTTAAATGATATTTGTTCTGTAATTATATCGAAAGGTTTTGAGAAGCATCATACTCTAGCGCCTTATGCTCACTCTCGCTTAAGGGGACACACCTTCACCCCTACACCTATATTGCCCATTTATCACCCCAGGCTTTGCCATAGAGGTTCTGAGATCTTAGGTTTTCTCTTAAATTACCTTCTCAACCTAATGATCAATTTATTTTTTAAAAGCAGGAAAATTTACAGTAATAATTTTCATCTTCTGTTGCCATGTTGGATTGTAGATTACAGATTTCAAGTGTTCATTCCTGAAAGGAATATCAGCTAATAATCCCATTCATATATTTTTTCTATTCTCAGATCCAGAAAAAGCCAGTGTATGCAAATTTTGCAGACATTTTTAATATTCTTTACTGCTTGCATAGTTCCAAGAGTGAAT
>NW_012154932.1:5586-6230 GCF_000956105.1 Propithecus coquereli | reverse complement strand
CATGGGATCTTTTATAAATCTGGAATCTTTTATAAATGAAAAAAGAAGGGAGAAAAACTTGAGAGAATTTCTTAAAGGTATCATGAGCATCGAAAGAGAAAGGCAGAGAAGGGAAACATTTCTAAAAGAGTCTGCTGATGTGTATTGAACTGAAATGTGGGGGAAGTGAAAAATGAACAAAAGTGGGGATCATGAAGTATGCAAGATAACAGAGAAGATGCAGAAAGCAAGCATGGACTGACCCCATCCTTCTCTTTTCTTCTCTGAAGGGCCTTGGAAAAACTCTGAAGACATATGTGGCAAGCAGGCCCTAAGAGGGCCCCAGTGATCTCCACCTTCTGCTTCTAGCCCTTGTGTAATTTCATCTTCTGGAGTGTGGACTAGATTTAGCAAATTGTATCTAGTGAACACAATGAGGTAGAGGAGAAGGGATGTCATTTCTGAGATTAGATTATAAAAAGTCTTTAGTTTCCATCTATTCCACCTGTCTCTGATCTTCCATGGTGTTTCCTCTCTCCCTTCCTCCCTCCTTTCTTTCTTGTTTCTTTCTTCCTTTCTTTCTTTCTTTCTTTTTCTTTCTCTCTCTTTTTCTTTCTTTCTTCTTTCTTTTCTTTCTTTCTTTCTTTCTTTCTTTCTTTCTTTCT
>NW_012154932.1:2857-4606 GCF_000956105.1 Propithecus coquereli | reverse complement strand
TCTTAATTAGTCAAGCTCTACTTCATTGTATAATAAATTTTAGTTCTGCCTTCTTTCTCAGCATGTCAACCAGATGATTTAGCAATCCATACCCAAGCTAGAAAGAAGCTATACAACAATAATCCTTGAGAAATTCTGAAATATTTCTAATTTGGGCCAAATATGAGCTGAACATTAATTTTAGATCATCCCTTGGATGAAAACGTTGTCATTGTGGGATTGGTTTTTAATTGTATAAACTTTAGTATTTTAATGAATGCATTGCTCTTCAATTTTTACTTTATTATCTTTGATGGCTTATGAATGTCACTGTCTAGAGATCCTATACATTATAAAGCAGTGGAGCCATACAAATGTCTTCTGACAATCCTGTAGGCATTAGCAGGTTAAGAAATCGTAATCTCCACAATAGTGATCACAGCATAACTAAAATGTGTGAAGAATTTTTGTCTGTATTAGCAGCAGGAAAAAGACAGGAAGGAAGGAGAGATGAAGGAAAACTGGGAAGAGAAGATGTGTTTACTTAATGCAAGAGCACTTGCTTTGAAAGGTTGATGACTCTGGTGGTTTTCAGTTGGTCAATAGTGCTGAGTAATGAAAACCCTGAGGTCATTTGCAGAAAGCCTCCTAGTTTTCAGAACCATAGTGCAG
Organism: Propithecus coquereli; assembly: GCF_000956105.1. Classification (NCBI taxonomy): domain Eukaryota; kingdom Metazoa; phylum Chordata; class Mammalia; order Primates; family Indriidae; genus Propithecus; species Propithecus coquereli. Next base: position 3,955 of record NW_012154932.1, on the reverse strand, counting down.
TCATATAAAACTCCATCACTCAAACCTGTAAAACCTGCACCCTGCATTCAAAGGCAGAAAAATCAAACCCATCTCTTATTACCCACCATTGACTTTCTAGGATATAATACCTTGCACTGTTTTTTGCTGTTAGGCTACTTGGCCTTGCCTGCAGCCCTTTCAAAAGATAAAAATAGTGAACTTGCCTTGCCTCCCTGTGCTGTTCCACATGCTCACAGGTCATTAAGGTTTTATTTTCTTTCAATTATCAGTCTTAGTCAATGTAGTATTCATGGAATCCTTTGTGAGCTCTTCACATAAACTTGTAGTTGTGAAACTCAGCACAGAATAAGTCTCATCAGTTGATTTGTGCATCTCTAGCTAAACCCCTATTTCAACTTCTAAAGTAGTTGTCATGAACTATCCTCAGGCTCTAATTATATCCCTTCCCTTCCCAGTTTCAGCAAGTGATCTGCTTCTTTCATTAAAAACAAAACAAAACAAACAAACAAAAAAACAGTAGTGACTAAGTGTAAAGGCCTTCAACTTCCCTCCTCTATCTAAAAGTATAACTTTAGTTTCATCCATCTTTGCCATCTTCCCTCCAATCTCAGTAAAGGAATAGCCCTACTCTGTTCTAAGGTTAAGGCTTCTCTATATCTGTACAATCTTCAGTCTGCTCACTATGCTCTCTATAACATTGTCCCTTGAATTATTCTCACTCTTATAATTCAAAACAGCCCTCCCCAATTTCTCTCAATTCTTAGTCTACAAACTCACACTCAAAATCTCCACTCACTCCCAAATTGCTTTACTTCTCAAGATACAGTCCTATCTCTATAATTTCTATCAGTATCCATTTTTTCAGAGAATAGTATGTCATTGTCTTCTCTTAGTGTCTTCAATCTACTCAAATTTGGTTTCTGTTCCTAACAATTTAAATAAAATTACTCTCATGAGGTTTCCCCTACTCGCTTGCTTCACACTTTTACACACTAATTCTAGGATTTGCTTTGGTTTCTGGAGAGGAAAGTAGTTGACAGAGTCCTGGGTCATGCTCTTTCATGAATCTAATACTTAATATAATACTTACTACTTAATGTGATGTAAGGGAACTTT
>NW_012154932.1:0-332 GCF_000956105.1 Propithecus coquereli | reverse complement strand
GTTTTTGTCAGCTTTGTCAAAGATTAGATTACCATATGCAGATGGTTTCATCTCTGGATTCTCAGTCCTGTTCCAGAGGTCAATGTCTCTATTTTGAGATATATATATATATTTTTATATATACACAAACACAAACGTGTGTGTGAATGTGTGTGTGTGTGTGTGTGTGTGTGTGTGTATACCTTGGTAATAATTAGATTACCATATGCAGATGGTTTCATCTCTGGATTCTCAGTCCTGTTCCAGAGGTCAATGTCTCTATTTTGTGCCAGTACCAAGCTGTTTTAATCACTACAGCCTGGTAGTACAGCTTAAAGTCAGGTAAACTGATA
>NW_012154931.1:10572-12221 GCF_000956105.1 Propithecus coquereli | reverse complement strand
CACCTAGTTTTCTTTCTTAATTAAATAAACTTATTTTGAGATAATTACATAATAGAATTATATGAAGCTGTGAGAAATTATATAGAGAGATCCCATGTACACATTACCTAATTTCCCCAGTAATAACAACTTGCAAAACTATTGTGCAATATAATAACCTAGTATACTGAAATTTATGCTCAAAATATAGAATACTTCTATCATAGAAGGCTCCTTCATGTCACCCTTTTGTATCCACATCCATTTCCCACTTGACCCTGTCCTCTCCCTAACCCCTATCAGCCACTAATTTGTTTTCCATCTCTATAATTTTTTCATCTCAAGAATGTCATATAAGTAGAATCATACAGTGTGGCAACTTTTCGAATTGGCTCTTTTCCACTCAGCATAATTCTTTGGAAATTCATCCAGGTTGTTGTGTGTATCCATATTTTGCTCCTTTTTATTGCTGAGTATTACTCTATGGTATGGATGTATCACAGTTGGTTTAACCATTCGCCTGTTGAAGAACATGTGCATTGTTTCTGGTTTGGAGGTATTATGAATAAAGCTGCTATAAACATTCATGTATAGGTGTTTACATAAGTTATGCTTTTATTTTTTCTAGAATAAATGCACTGGTTGGTCATATGGTAGTTGCATGTTTAGTTTTATAAGAAACTTCCAGACTTTTTTCCAGACTAACTGTACCATTTACATTCCCAACAGCGATATATGAGTGATCCAGTTTCTCTGCATCCTTGTCAGCATTCGATGTTGTACCTTTAATTAATTACGTTTTTTAGGCATTATGATAAATGTGTAGTGATATCTCATCATGGTTTTACTTACCCTTTACTTACCATCATTACCCTAATGGCTAATATATATTTTTCAACAGAATGTGTCTTCATTTATTTTGCCCATTTTCTAAATAAATTTTTCTTGTTGAGCTTTGAGAGCTGTTTATAGACTCTAGATATTGTTGGATATGTTGGATATTTTGTTTGCAAATCTTTTGTCTTTTTATCATCCTAACGTGATATTTCAAAGAGAAAAAGGTATTAATTTTGATGAAATCCAATTTATCGGTATTTCCTTTTATAGATCATGCTTTTGTTGTCAAGTTTAAAAACTCTTTTCCTCACTCTAGATCTTGACAATTTTCTATTTTTTTAAGTTACATAGTTTTGCATTTAACATTAAGTTAATGTTCCATTTTGAATCAATTTTTGTATAAGGTGTGAGAAACATCATTTTATTGTTTTGCATATGGATATCCAACTTCTCTAGCAGCATTTATGAAAAAGGCTGTCATCACTTCACTGAATTGGTTTTGTACTTTTGTAAAAAAAAAAAAATCAGTTGGGCTTATTTGTGTGAGTATGTTTCTGGATTCTCTATTCTATTCCATTAGCTATTTATCTATCCCTCCACTAATGCCACACAGTCTTAATTACTATAGTTATATAATAACTCTTGAAATTGAGTACAAATTCTTCCCCAAAATTATTTTATTCTAGTTCTATTGTCTTTCCATATAAATTTGAGAATAATTCTTTCTGTATTCACAAAACTCTTGTTGAGCTTGATAGGAATTACATTAAACCTGTATATCAACTAGGGGAGAATTGATATCTTTAATATATTAAAACTTCTAATCTATGACC
>NW_012154931.1:367-842 GCF_000956105.1 Propithecus coquereli | reverse complement strand
AATGCTGAGGATGCAGAAAAACTAAATCTTTCATACACTGCTGGTGGGAATATAAAATGATACATTACTCTGAAAAACAGTTTGACAGTTTCTTATGAAACTAAATATGTAACTATCATACAATCCAGCAATTATATTTTTGGACATTTATTCCAGAAATATGTGAAAGTTATTTTTGCACAAAAGTCTGTACAAGAATTTTTATAGCAGCTTTATTGATAGTAGCCCAAAACTATAAACAACCCAAAAGTCTTTCAACAGTTGAAGGGTTAAACAAACTGTGTAATGTCCATGCTATGGAATACTACTCAACCATAAAGAGCAACAGACAAATGATATACAAAACAATTTGCATAAATCTCAAGGGAATTATGTTGATTAGAAAAGATGCCAACACTAAAAGTTTATATACTATATGATTCCATTTATAACATTTTTGAAATGACAAAATTATAGCAATGGAGAACAGATTAGT
>NW_012154931.1:0-317 GCF_000956105.1 Propithecus coquereli | reverse complement strand
AAAATCAAACCATCCTATTACAAACCACCCTATTAAAAAGTAGACAAAAGACATGAACAGAAACTTTTCAGAAAAAGACAGACTAATGGCCACAAACATTATGAAAAAAAACATGCTCAATATCTCTAATCATCATGGAAATGCAAATCAAAACCACAATGAGATATCACTTATCTCCAGTGAGAATGGCCCAAAAAGTCCCAAAACAACAAATGTTGGCATGGAACACTCATACACTGCTGGTGGGACTGCAAACTAGTACAACCTCTGTGGAAAGTAATATGGAGATACCTCAAAGAGTTACAAGTAGAACTACC
>NW_012154930.1:7105-8181 GCF_000956105.1 Propithecus coquereli | reverse complement strand
GAACCTAAAATTTAGCCTGACCTTTAAGATTAATTTTTAATTGATTAAATATAGTTTATATGAATTATCAAGGAGTCAGTGCAGAATGTTTGGTGCAGTGAAATGTAATTCGTATCCAATATAAGATAATTGGCCAAAGATACTAAGGATTCTTCTTCATTGTTGCTGTATAAGGTGACAGGAGCTACACTATGTAATCCCATGGCCACCAGTTTTTCTTGCACTGTGTTGTTTATTGACTTTAGAAAAATGATGTGGAAAATTGTGGTAAAGACAGGATTCATTGAATTCATGGCCCAAAGATGAGTTGGTGCTTTCTTCTTTACAAATAACTAAGGTAGGCAATTAAAGGAAAATTACACATTTTGGTAAAAAGGATATTTTTTCAGATTTAAGTTTTTTATTTTTTTCTCCCTGCTTACAGAATTTATTCATACTCAAAGCTAAAAAAAGAAATATATAATGTAGAAGTTAAACAGCCAGCACTGATGTGTTCCTGTATACTCTCCTATACTTTTTCCCATGCCTAAACAACATGTGCCTGTTATCAAAATTTAGTTTTAGTGGCGAATTTAGTTTGTTTGAAAGAGTTTAAGTAGAATATTTTGAAGAGGTCTTATTTGTGTGTGAGAAAAGAAAGCATTTTGGAGACACTGCACTAAATGAGAAAGCAGTGGGCCTAAAAAGATATCAGGCCCGCATGTGTGCACCATCGTGTGTGCGATTAAACACAGATACTTAGAGTAAGCCAAGGAGAAAGAAAACACTGGAATTGATATTCTGAAATGGGATAGATAGAGTCATTGCTTCTTTTCTTATGATTATCTTTTGTATATCTTCTTATAATTTCAAAAATCAAATTACCAAAAATAAACATGCTGAAAAATTTTCAAGATTTTTATTAGTTTCTTTTAGCCTAGTCATTTTTTACAAATACGATTTTAAATAGATGTTACCAAAATATGTTGGAATAAAATTCAGACATTAGGCCAGGCACTGTGGCCTCATGCCTGTAATCCCAGCACTTTGGAAAGCCGAAGCATGAAGATCACTCAAGGACTGGAGTCAAGACCAAC
>NW_012154930.1:3143-3652 GCF_000956105.1 Propithecus coquereli | reverse complement strand
TATTAATAAGGATAGTTCATGGATAATAGAAGCCACAAAAGAAATTCTGTTACCTTTAGAGATCTATTGTACAGTATGGTGACTATAGTTAATAACAGCCTATTGTATTTTGAAAATTGCTAGAAGAGTAGATTTTCAATGTTCTCACCACAAAAAACGGTAAGTATGTTAAGTAACCCATATATTAATTAGCTCGACTGAGCCATTCCATAGTGTATACATATTCAAAACATCATGTTGTACATGATAAATATAATTTTTATTTGTCAATTAAAAAAAAGGAATGCCATTGCCTTTGGAAGAAAAATTTGATCAGCTACTATACTGCATAAGACAATTAAACCTTTTAATTATATGCTTATGGTATTATTTATATAAATGTATAATAAGCCCATCAGTTACATATAAACCCCCCTGGAAGTGGTGAATATTATACTACAGGCACACTTAAAATCTGAGAAATGATTAAACTGGTCATATGTCAATTAAAACAGATAAAGGAATAACAT
>NW_012154930.1:0-1368 GCF_000956105.1 Propithecus coquereli | reverse complement strand
AAAAGTGGTCTTAAAGTTAACCTAAAGACAGTGATACCTGGAATTGTATAGGTGGGGATTTTGGTAACCCAAGTTACGTGTAGTATTTTTTCTTTCTGAAAGTTAAATAAAAAATTGAAAATACTCACCAGTGATTATTTCCAGGATGAAGAGTGTGTGCGCCTTGATAAAGAGAGATTGGCTGCTCGTTTGGAGGGTCACAAGGAAGGGATTGTACAGACTGAACAGATTAGGTAAGGATTTTTTAAGTAGAAAGTTGGTAATTTAGGTATATGTAAATGTATACAGAAAAGGGTATATTAATTACAGTGCTATCCACATTTACATTTTCCTTGTCCGTTATGTATTTCTGTGCCATAAGTTCATATGAATACGTGTGGACATGTTTTATGATGGGGGGCGATTGGAAGCCTTTGTGCTTATCATGCTTTCTGGAAAGCCTTCTTGATTCTGTTACCATATTAGTCTTTTAAAAATTACTTCATAATCCGACACTCATTTTATCATGTAAACTCTTGTTGTTTTATGGCAGACGTCAGCAAGCTTCCTGCAGAGTGCCACATGTTAAATATTTTTAGCTTTACAAGTAATAGGGTCTCTTTTGCAACTACCGAGTTTTTTATTGTTAGGGAAGGAAGCCATAGACAATACAGAAATGGATGGGAATGGCCAGATGTGGCCTGTGGCGTTTGCTGACCCCTGATTTTTACTGTAATTGGAATCACTTCATAATATTTCCTTAGCACAGTATAATCCTTGTGGAAGTTTTATCCAAATCAAGGTAAAGAATATAGCCTTGCTCCCTTAAATTTCCTGTGTACCTTCGTAATTCCCTGCTTCTGCCTATCCCTATATCCTTTCCTCTCCAGGCAACCAATTACTGTTACGGATTAGTCTGTTTTTTCTAGAGTTGTATGTAAATGGAATTGTGCAGTATGTACTCTTTATTTGGTCCAGTTTCTTAGAATGTTTATTTTGAGATTCATTATGTTGTTGGATGTTTCAGTAGTGTATTCCTTTTTATTGCTGAATATTCTTCCATTGTATGGATGTACCACAGTTTACCCAGTCACCTGGTCATAGTCATTTTGCTCATTGCTATTACAACTAAAGCTGCTGTGAACATATATGTACAAGTTTTTGCGTGGACATAATGTTTTCATTTGTCTTAGTTAAGTAACTGGGAGAAGAATAGTGGGATCACATGGTATGTAGATTTAGCTTTTTAGGAAACTGCCAAACTGTCTTCCAAAGCGCTAGTCCCATTTTATGTTTCTGTCAGCAGTGTAAAAGAGTTAGTTTTTCCATATCCTTGCCAACAGTTGGTTTGGTCAGGCTTTATAATTTCAGTGATTCTGTTAATAATAG
>NW_012154929.1:120440-121121 GCF_000956105.1 Propithecus coquereli | reverse complement strand
TGGAGAAAGGCCTTATGAGTGTAGTGAATGTGGGAAATTATTTCGGCAAAGTTCTGCACTACAGAGTCATCGGAGAATTCACACTAGAGAAAGGCCTTATGGATGTACTGAATGTGGGAAGTCCTTTGCTCATACTTCTAGTCTTGTTAAACATAGGAGAGTTCATACAAGAGAAAGGCCTTATAAGTGCAATGAACGTGGCAAAACCTTTACTGAAAACTCCAGTCTCATTAATCACAGGAGACTTCACACTGGAGCAAAGCCTTATGAACGCAGTGAATGTGGAAAATCCTTTGCTCAAAACTTCAGTCTCATTCAGAACAGGAGAGTTCACACTGGAGAAAGGCCTGATGAATGCAGTGAATGTGGAAATTCATTTCATCACAGCTCTTCAGTCCTTCAATATGGAGAGGTCACACTGGAGAAAGGCCTCATAAATGAAGTCAATTTGGGAAATTCTTTAGCCAAAACTCTAGCTTGACTATCCACAGGAGCACTCCCAGCGAGGAAGTGGCTTTTGAGTGCAGTGAATATGAGAAAGCCTTCGGCCTTCTCTTCCTGGGTACCAGAATGTTCAACTGAGAGAAGCAATGTAGATGTACAGGGCGTGATGGTTCATGTTCAGTATAACACTGGGGGAGATCCCTCATGAGGGAGTCATCTGCCTAAATTGAATGTCAT
>NW_012154929.1:117016-117395 GCF_000956105.1 Propithecus coquereli | reverse complement strand
GCTGTAAGGAGTACTTGTTTCCAAAACCACAGGAGTTATGAGCATTTTGTGTGGAGGAATCAGCATCCCAAAGCGACCGTATGTATAGATTATAGCGCAGTGGAACAATGTGATGGTGTCATATTATGAGATAGTTGTTTTTGTTCACAATTCCTGGCTCTTAACTCCCACGGCCCTTGTTATAATGTTGGGGCCCTTTAGGCCTCAGAAAACAGAATCTCCCCCTGACCTTCTATCCTCCTTTAACCTGCTCATTTTTCTCCTCAAGGAAGGAATTTTCCTCATCTGTCTTAGAGCCGGCCATAAAGTTTCCCTGACCTTCCTTGTCTGATTGTAGGTCTTAAGGCCCTCATTTCAGAAGGGCTCCTGGCCTGTGCCT
>NW_012154929.1:116693-116966 GCF_000956105.1 Propithecus coquereli | reverse complement strand
TTTATGTCAAGATTTTTCTACAAAATATTTCCCTTTGTTTCCTTTTCTCAATCTGTTAGTGTGCTTAATTCCTAATTTCTCGGTTTTTTATCTCCCCCCTCCCACCCCGACAGTCTCTGTGTGTTGCCCTGGGCAAAGTGCAGTGGCATCATCATAGTTCGCTGAAACTTCCAAGTCCTGGGCCCTAGCAATCCTTTTCTCTCAGCCTCTCAAGTAGCTGGAATTACAGGTGCCAGCCTTCATGCCTGGCTAATTTTTTCTATTTTTAGTTGC
>NW_012154929.1:116292-116643 GCF_000956105.1 Propithecus coquereli | reverse complement strand
AAGAGGAATCTGATCAGACAGGCCTTGCTGGGTTTCCCTACTCAATCTGTTTCTCTTAGATCATACCCATTTGTCCAGTCACATTTCTATACAGTTCGTGCTCCTGTCACGCCTCCCGAGTGAAGTCTCCATAAAAGGCCCAAGAGGACAGGGTATGGAGAACTTGCAGGTAGGTGAACATATGGAGGTTCCTGGAGTGTGGTGCACCTGTGGAGGACATGGAAGTTCCGAACCCCTTCCCTCATACATCACTCTGTGCCTCTCTTGGTCTGTATCATTTTTAATATTTATAATTAACTGGCAAACGTGTTTCCCTGAGTCCTGTGAGCCCCTTTAGCAAATTAATCAAAC
>NW_012154929.1:114282-114876 GCF_000956105.1 Propithecus coquereli | reverse complement strand
TTGGAATGTGGCAATGTGTAACCAAACTGCTGTAACTTATGCACTGATCTCGAATGAAAAATGTTGCAATCTTGCTATAGTTTCCATCTCTAAGAATGGTCTCTTCTCCATCTGAAGCCCCCTCCACTCCATTTTCTCTTGAAAGTCTTTGGAGAACTTTTAGACCGTAATAGATCCTGCCCCTCCACTGTTCAAACCTTTCCATAGCTTCTAGAATCCTCATGATGAAGGGACAAATAATCCTGCCATTCCAGGCGCATTTCCACCTCACACTCTGTTCCCTGGAGACACAGTTCCACGCTCACGCCTCCACACGTGCGGATCTCCCAGCCCGCTACTCTGCTAGGGGCCGCGCACCTGAATGGGTTCCCTCAGCAAGGCCATCGCCATCGGAATATGTGGGCGGACCTGCGCACCACGGTCTCCATTCTGGGCCTGGCGGGACACGCCGGGCGGCATACAGGGGCTCAGACTCCATCAGGTCTGTCACCTGAGCCCAGACCCAGCACTGAGGAACAGTTCTCTGCCCATCAACAGACCCCGGAAAGCCAATACGACAGCCGGGAGGGAGATGCCGGAAGTCCCGCCCCGGCA
>NW_012154929.1:113255-114232 GCF_000956105.1 Propithecus coquereli | reverse complement strand
AAACGTGTTTCCCTGAGTCCTGTGAGCCCCTTTAGCAAATTAATCAAACCAAAGGAAGATGTTGGGATTCCTGATTTATAACTGCTCAGTCAAAACACAGGTTTTGGGACTTGTGATTTGCATGAGAAGTGGGAGGATAGTCTTGGGGTCTAAGCCCTCAAACTGGGGTATGTGATGCTATCTGCAGGTCGATAATGTTGGAGTTGAGTTGGAGGACATCAATGAGCTTGTGTTCACTGGACGATAGCTTGGTGTGGGTGCAAAAACCCCCATACATCTGATCACACAACTGTTCTGTGTTGTTTGCTGTGGGGTATGAGCAGAGGAAAAATCGTTTGTTTTTTTCTACACGGATGCCGTGGCTTTCCTTCTGTTATTCCTTCTGTTTTTACTCTTACCTTACAATTTCCTTCCATCTAAGTTTGTTTTACCTCAGAGTTTTCATAAATGGAAAGGATACACATTTTGTAGAAATAAGAATTTCATGTTAGCTAAGTTTCCAGGATGGCCGTCGGCTCCACTTAACGTTCACCATAAGAGCCCCACTCACTGTGAAGCGAAGAACAGAGAAGACTGTTTCATGCAGTTTTTAAGTGGACATTTAGTGTCCTTATAACATTTGGATATGCATTTTTGTCCTTTTGGGAGCATGATTTTCAAATGGAATCTGTATTATTTTACTAATGTGTTTGATGAGTGCAAGAGGTAAAACTTCCTGTCTCCTTTATTGAAAGATAACACACTTAAACATGAATAAAAGATTGTAAATTGCAAATACGAATATATTCAGGATGTAAAGAATCTGAATCCCTAAACATTAACTTGTACCACAGCGTATTTTACTGGCATATGTTATGTTCACTATTAATATTGTACTCTCTTCTCTCTGCAAAAATGTCTGATGATTCTGAATCAATATAAGTTTGTGGGGTGTCATCTGGAAGTCTTAAATGGCTTGTTTAAACAAACCTTATTAT
>NW_012154929.1:109768-112390 GCF_000956105.1 Propithecus coquereli | reverse complement strand
AGCTGCAAACCATACATTTTAATTTTTTCCCTGTAAATAATAAAGACCAAACAGCACCAGAGGTAAGACCTCTACAGACACTGCCCCTTTTCATGGAGTAATAATCTTCCTTGGAATGTGGCAATGTGTAACCAAACTGCTGTAACTTATGCACTGATCTCGAATGAAAAATGTTGCAATTTTGCTATAGTTTCCATCTCTAAGAATGGTCTCTTCTCCATCTGAAGCCCCCTCCACTCCATTTTCTCTTGAAAGTCTTTGGAGAACTTTTAGACCATAATAGATCCTGCCCCTCCACTGTTCAAACCTTTCCATGGCTTCTAGAATCCTCATGATGAAGGGACAAACAATCCTGCCATTCCAGGCGCATTTCCACCTCACACTCTGTTCCCTGGAGACACAGTCCCACGCTCACGCCTCCACACGTGCGGATCCCCCAGCCCGCTACTCTGCTAGGGGCCGCGGACCTGAATGGGTTCCCTCAGCAAGGCCATCGCCATCGGAATATGTGGGCGGACCTGCGCACCACGGTCTTCATTCTGGGCCTGGCGGGACAAGCCGGGCGGCATACAGGGGCTCAGACTCCATCAGGTCTGTCACCTGAGCCCAGACCCAGCACTCAGGAACAGTTCTCTGCCCATCAACAGACCCCGGAAAGCCAATACGACAGCCGGGAGGGAGATGCCGGAAGTCCCGCCCCGGCACTACGTGCCCAGCACGGAAACATCCGTTTCAGCGCCTTCATTGGCTGAGCTTCGCGGCCGCCCACGCGCAGCCTTCTGGGTAACGTCGCTGCCAGGCATCTGGGGCAGCTGTTGGGACGCTTTCATCCTGCCTGTCAGATTAAAGGCCCAGTGTTAGCCCAAGGGGCGCTGGAAAATGGCACACCGAGGTCCAAGGGCAAAGGAGGGACATCTCCCTTTGTTAATAGGGTCTTACTCATGTTTCTGTGAAGTGTCGTCTTTGTCTGAGCAGCCAAGTGTTAGGGGACACATTATTGCAATCTCCTTGAAACCCAACATGCCCTCAGAAGGTGAAAATATTATTTGAGATTCTTCCAATGGTCTTCAATCCAAATGCACATGTCATTTCATAGTTATTGCAACACAAGACGAGTCCACTGGAACCTGAAGCTAAAATTATCGTATCGTAGTTCAAATCCGTGTACTCTGAAGCTTTAGAGTCTTCCCCCTCCCCTCCAATCTGTGTGTTTCATCAGTGACAAGAGGAAAAAATAACCTGGACTGGGACATGACAAGCAACGAAGAGGACAGATGTCAGGCCACCCTGTAGGAGTATAACGATGGATCACGTGTGGTTCTCCTGTAAAACAACACTCTTGCCTCTGTAGTTAATTCTCGTGTCTAATTCATTAAACAATATTTTTATTGATTTAATGTCTCTTACTTGAAATCCTGACATATATGCTGCTATGTTAGGAATCTGACATCAATCTCAAAAAGAATAAGGACACAAGCGGTGTTTTTACGAGACAATGGCTAGAATGTTCAAACGTGAAGCATGAATGCAAAGCGTGCTGTCAACCCTGAGATATTCGGGTGTCACTCTGTCAAGCTGGATACAGCACAGTGGTGTCATCATAGCTCACTGTAGCCTGAAACTCCTGGGCTCAAGCGATCCTCCTGCCTCAGCCTCCCTAGGAGCTGGGCCTCCCTAGTAGGTCGTGCACCTAGTATGATGTGCAGCATCATGTCCTACTAATTTTTTAATTTTTTTTGTAGATACGGGGTCTCACTATTGCCCAGGCTGGTTTTGAACTCTTGGCCTTCAGCCATCCTCCTCCCTTGGTATCCCTAAGTGCTAAGATTATAGGTGTGAGCCGCCGTAGCCAGCCCTAAGTTCATTTTTAATGACGTTGGTCCAATGAGTCAAAAATTTACATGATGAGGCAGCATAATTTTTAGTCATAAATCCAGCTGGTGTCTGAGAAGGTAGTAACCCTCCTTAGTTTGAGTTTTAGATGTGTTGCTTCCCATGTTTCTCATTTTCCCCTTTGTCTGCAGCAAGATAAGGGTGTGTTCAGGGTCAAAGATGTGCTGTTTATGAGCTTAACTCCTTGGGTTGTGGCCCTTGAATTGATCTGCTCTCTTCCATGTCTCAAGAAAACTTGCCATCTGAGTCAAGAAGGTGCTCCAAATGTAAGGTGACCCAGATTTATGAGCGTTTCCTGGAGGAGATAATTGTAATTTAAGTGTTGTGTTGCTGGTGAAGCCGTTTGGTGTTGTACACATCATGAGACGTCTCCCACACTCCCATAACATTCTTAGTCCCCTAAGATTCAGGCTGGAGGGAGAAAGTGTTCCTTTCTTTGAAGCAATTGCCTTCCCATGGAATGTAAAGTGTTGGTGCCAGGCAAAGGAGCTTTTGAAAAAAGAGAAACATTGGATCGAAGAAACGACCAGTCTAACCAAGGCAATGTCGGTCAATCCAACCTTTTCCTTTTTTGATTATGAAAAATACATTTTTTATAAAGTGGCGACGTTAAATTCTGACTGTACATTTGTGTTATTGAGATTACTGTTAATGTGAAAATGCTATTATAATTGTTATAATGAAAGAGACGTTAAACCTTATAGGCATATTCGAATGATTGGTGTCGTA
>NW_012154929.1:109380-109718 GCF_000956105.1 Propithecus coquereli | reverse complement strand
GCTCACAGGTCAACCTGAGAAGGGGGCAATTTTTGTCACAACTTCTGGTTCTGAGAGTAACATAAAATTGTTCTCTTGTTCACAAGGGATATTCTCTGTTCGATACTGGTGAGGCTAGCTTCACAGGTTGTAAAGTTATAGGGGGAATAATAATTTTTATAGAAACTGCATTTTTAGGCAATGGATGGTACTGCACATAGTAGTTAGAGTGTGTCTGTTTTAATAGGGCATGCACAGTGATGTAATCATGATGGCTTTGAAGGATTACATACAGAAATTCTGAGGACCTCCTGAATTTTGAATATCGTGCAGCTGGGGTCAGTGTCAGATAAAATAAT
>NW_012154929.1:95001-96351 GCF_000956105.1 Propithecus coquereli | reverse complement strand
TGTCCAATTAATTTCTTTCTATTTTTGGTAGAGACGGGGTCTCGCTCTTGCTCAGGCTTGTCTCGAACTCCTGAGCTCAAACAATCCACCCGCCTTGGCCTCCCAGAGTGCTAGGATTACAGGTGTGAGCCTCCGTGCCCAGCCTAGTCATCTTTTAATTGTACAGGCATTGCTTAACGGAGTCAGAAAGTCTGGAAACTAAGCATTCAGCTATCCTGAGGAAAACAAGATGGAGAGCTGGTCTCAGTGGCTCACATCTGTAATCCTAGCACATTGGGAGGGCAGGAGGATTGCTTGAAGTCCAGAGGTCGAGATTAACCTGGTCAAGAGGGAGACCCTGTCTCTACTAAAAATAGAAATAAATAGCCGGGAATTCTGCTGGTGCTTGTAGTCCGGTACTTGGAAGGATGAGACAGTATGACTGCCCAGGAGGTTGAGGTTGCGGTGAGCTATAATGATGCCACTGCACTCTAGTGGGGGAAACAGAGTGAGCCTCTGTCTGAGAAAACACAAGAAACAAAAGAACAAAAAGCAAGATGGCTGTAGGGCAAGTTCCAACTTGTTAGAACCATGGTGGTGGAAAAATCCACTGCTTCTCAACCTCTTGACCTTGCAGCTTCATTGCACACCTCATTACCGTACAAGTTTCTAGAGAAATCTCTCTCCCATGGTGTACCTGATGCCATGACAGTTCCTGTTTGACCATATTTAGTCAAAAGAAGGGTGTCATCCTAATTTCAGGAAACCACTGCCCCTTTCCAAGAAATAACATCAATATTCCTCCCCTGGTTTAGCCTATAATTAAGATATTGGTTAAATAGAGGGGCCAAAGGAACCATGGGGCTGTTTCTCCTCTGCAGGGAGAACTGTCCTCCACTCTGTGGATTAGATTTTCTATTTTTCTTGAATAATACTTGCTTTCACTTTTTACTGTTGGCTCACTCCTGAATTTGTTTCGTGAAGCCAAGGACCCACTTGGACTTCAAGTGATTCCCCCCCTGCATCAGAAGCGCTTTCGGTATACCCCCCTCACGTTTGAACACTACAGCCATTGTCTTGTGCCATAATAGTGTTTGTTTTGTTGTACTCTTTTGCACATTGGTATCAGATTCCCAAAGGAATTGTAAGTAAAATTATGAGAAAGATAAAAATGTTAATGAATTGGACACAATACTTAACCCTGCAGGTAAGAGAGATGTCTTATGTGGCAACCATAGACAGAGATCTAATTTGCAGTCCTCCTTGAGGGTGGCCTAACATCCTCCTCTGTCTTTTTAAAAAAATTTTTTTTATTTCAGCATATTACAGGGATACAATTGTTTAGGTTACGTATATTGCCTTGCCCCACCC
>NW_012154929.1:90525-92391 GCF_000956105.1 Propithecus coquereli | reverse complement strand
GCTAATGGAGCAGAGTTGTTGCTTAGGAGATGTGGCTGGATTCTGGATTCATGTTTTTTAAAGGGGCAACTGGAGTTTCTAATGTGACCGTTAAAGGCTTGAAAGAGAGGATTTAGGAATGACCCCAGCAGTTCACCAGTGTCCCTCCCCTGCCTTCCCCTCACCTCCCCTTAAAAAAAAAAAAAGAAAAGGAAAGAGGAATGACCCCAGGGTTTTTGGTCTTAGCAGCTGTAGCATTGGAAGCTGCATCAACTGTGATGAGCAAGTTGCTGTTAGCTATAAACATTCACTGAGGATATCAGGAGGTTTGTTCTGACCGTTGTTAGTAGAAAAACTCCAAACTTTTTTTCCTCTGCTCTCCTCCCACAACAGTCAACACAGAATAATTCTGTGACCAGATAGATGTGTGTGGAGGGTTTTCCCCACACACCAAGTAGTTCTACTGAGGACACCAGGTGGGTGTCCTTCCATTCAACTCCAACGTGATCTACAGGTTGAGGGCTCAGTCCCATGAGACTGCCCCCCAACCTCTGATACCAATGAGAAGCTCCAGGATGTTTTGCTTGTGCTTCTGATTGACCTGCTGTAGATCTATTTCCAATGACCCCTTCCTTAAGTTCCATTAATGTGCTGGAGCCAGTCACAGAACTTACGAAGTCATTTATGTTTACCGGTCCATTATAAAGGATATTAGAAATGATAAAGAAGAAGAGCTGCATAGTGCAAGGCATGGGGGAAGGGGCACAGAGTTTCCATATGCCACCTGGTTGTACCAGTCTCCTGGAAGCTCCCTGAGCTCTGTTCTTTGGGTTTTTTATGGAAGCTTCACTATATAGGCATGATTGATTAATCATTCACCATTGCTGATAAGCGTCAGCTCCATTTCTCTTTCTGGAGATTTGGGTGTTAGGATGAACTTCCCAAAACTCTGATCCTACCTTAGTCTTTTCCAAGACCAGCCCTCATCCTGAATTTATGCCAGGGACTGCCAGCCACCAGCGAGTCATTAGCATACACGAAGACATCAGTTGTGAGATTCCATGGATTTTAGTTGCATGCCACAAAAGGGGACGAAGACCAAATATATATTTGATAATATCATAGCTTCATTAAGTGTCTGTGATGTTTTAGAAGCCACTTAGTGGAAGTATCTAATAGACATCTGGACACATAGTTGGGATATCTGGGGAAGCGTTGATATGGAGACATCCAGTATATGGTAGCTACTGTGTGGACCAGGTTAGTGAGCCATTGGTCACATTTAGGAGGGTCCGTCTTTAGATTATAGTGGTAAAGCTATTAGGGGTACAACAAGGAGAAGTTAGGGCTGTTGCTTGGGTACCTGAGTGATGGTATTGACCTCTGGAGACACAGCTGAGGGAGGTCTGTGGCCATAAAAGGAAGAGGTATTAGACAGCGTACTTTGGCAGCAGACATACGCTTTTATGGAGAGAATATACATGAGATGGATGCAGAAGCATTGAAGTAATTGAAGGTAGGTTACACTCAGGTTGGAGCTTGTGCTTATTCACCACTTTGTGAATTTACCAAGATTCTGTGACAAACTAGGTGGGGTCTGAGGTGTTTTATTCACCCCGGTGGGTTAGGTAAAAGACATAAATGGTTACCTGTGACAATCCATCAGCCTGGGGTGGGCGACCATTCGTTCTGTGCTTTGAATGGTATCACGTGGACAGTGGAAAGTCATAATTTCTGAGGGAATAGCAAATGCAGCACAGAAACGGGACGGGGCTGTGGATATCTGAAACCTCATGTGGTTCTGTGTGGCTATGGATTGATGCACCGAGCCCTTCATAGAATGATCTGGGGTTGCCACTGATATCGGGAACCATTGGAATTCTGTGG
>NW_012154929.1:87240-88435 GCF_000956105.1 Propithecus coquereli | reverse complement strand
AGGCAACATAGTGAGATCTCATGTCTAAAAATAAATAAATATATGGGGCCAGGAGTGGTCGCTCTCCCCTGTAATTCTAGCACTTTGGAGGGCTGAGGCGGAAGGATAGCTTGAGGTCAGGAGGAGTTCGATCGAGACCAGCCTGAGCAAGAGTGAGACCCTGTCTCTACAAAAAATAGAAAAATTAGCCAGGCATAGTGAAGTGCACACCTGTAGTCCAAGTGGCTTAGGAGAGTGAGACAGGAGGATTGTTTGAGTCCAGGAGTTTGAAGTTGCAGTGAGCTATGGTCATGTCACTGCCCTCTAGCCCGGGCGACAGAGTGAGAAGCTGTCTAAAAAAAAGAAAGAAAGAAAGAATTTCTTACAGTATTTAGTGTCCTTTCCTGTGGGATATCAAGTGCTAGATTTTTCTGAGTCAGTGTTGGCTGTTCATCTGTCCTGTCTCTCTCTTACTACTTACATCATCCGGGTCCTATGTATGTGTCCATGGTGGTGACGAGATGGAGAGACCTTGGTTGTCTTGAAGATGCAAAGGAATACAGCCTCAGCAAGATGTGCTTAGAGGCAGCCTCGTTCATAGGAGTCGCATGTAAATAAGGGCATGATGTCAGAGCTTTTGTTGAAATCATGCCACAAAGCTTTTCTGTTTGATTTTATTTTGGAGCCAGTACAGGTAGCCACATATTTATTCTGTCTTGCCCATTCTTGAGAGTTTGCCAAGTTGTTGTTCCTACGCCTTGTGACTTCTGCTGTTATATCCAGCCGAGGACTAATCTTCACATCTCTAAACTGCACCTCTCACCTGTTGTTCTCACTGCTGCATCTGCAGTGGTCTTCAATATTGACTCATACATTTTGTATTAGGAAGCTTGTACCCATTCTTAAACAGACCCTGACAAAAGACTGCTGTGCTGTAGTCATATTTTCTTCGGTGTGGACATATTCTTCTAAATAGTACTCATGTGTCCTCAACAGATAAGGTCCTGCAGACGAGTTGTTTGCAGAGGAAGGAGTTACAAACCCTGCCTTTACTCTGTTGCATAGTATGGTCGTGCCCTTCACACCATCAGGCCACTGCCTACATTCTGTGATAAGTGGTGAACAGCCCCACCCTCAACCTTAACCCAATTCCCTGTGCTTCCAAATCCCAGGGACTAGTTTTTTGGTTTGTCAGATTTACTTGTGGATGGGCTGC
>NW_012154929.1:85007-87190 GCF_000956105.1 Propithecus coquereli | reverse complement strand
AGATGTCTTATGTGGCAACCATAGACAGAGATCTAATTTGCAGTCCTCCTTCAGGGTGGCCTAACATCCTCCTCTGTCTTTTTAAAAAAATTTTTTTTATTTCAGCATATTACAGGGATACAATTGTTTAGGTTACGTATATTGCCTTGCCCCACCCTAGTCAGAGCTTCAAGAGTGTCCCTCCTCTATCTTTTTTATCATCATGTATCTGGAATATTTTTTCTCTTGACCCTGAACGTACACAAACGGGGCCCGGGGTGGGGGTGGGGGGAGCCTGCAAAGCTTCAGAGTACACGAATCGACTATAATATGCTAATGCTTATTAGCTTCAGCTTCCAGTGGACCCAATTTGTGTCTGAATGAGTCTCTGGAATGAAGTTGATTTGTGCCTTTTGAAAGCATCTAAAGTGATATTTTATTTTATTTTATTGGAGAGGAGGTTTTGTTCCGTCACCCAGGCTGGAGTGTAGTGGCATGATCATACCTTACTGCAGCCCTGAAATCCTGGGAGAAGCAATCTTCCTGCCTCAACCTCTGAGTACGTGGAACTACAGGCGCAGGCCATCACATCAGCTACTGTTTTGCTGTTTTTTTGTCGCCCGGGTCTCGCTGTGTTGCCCATGCTGGTCTCCAAACTGCAGCCTCAAGCTAGCCTCCAACCTAGGCCGCCCAAAATGCTGAGATTACAGGGCTGAGCCAACCGCCGGGCCTCCAGTGATATTTCAGATTTTAGGAAGAATCTGAGCATCACAGACTCTGAACTAACACGTTTCCAAACACCAGGGCGATGAGTTGCACACAGTACCCCCAGAAATGTGATTAAGCCCCTTCTAAGAAAGGAAGCCCCTCCTTTGCACTTGGACCTGGTGTCGCAATTGCCCAGCGTCCCTCACGGTGGCGCTTCGCCCTTTCTCCTGGAAGCCTGACGGGGTCGCCACGCCCACGCACTCTGCATCTCCGGGAACTACATTACCCAGAATGCTCTCCGCGGAGAGGAATTGTCGTTGAGCCAATGAAGCCTTAGAGCCTAGGCGGTTTTGCGGGGTCATGTAACGTCTGGAATTCCGGCGTCCGTCTTGTGACGGCCGTTTTGGCTTTTCTTGGGTGCGTTCCCATGCGTGAGGTCTGTAGCGATGTGACAGGATCGAAAAAGTTAAAGAGGAGTGGTTGTGCTTGCTACGCAGACGCGGGTCTGAGGCTCGGTGAGGCCGCCAGGCGTGACCCGCAACAGGCGGGGCTAGGGACCGCCGTGACCTGTCCCTCCCAGAGTCCGATGGCGGCGGCCGAGCCCAGGGAGCCGGCTCAGGTAAGTGCCGCGTCATCCGGGCCTCACCCGCCCTCCCCGGACTCAAACAATAAGGCCCATTGAGGAGCTCCCGGTCGCGTCCCCAGGTCTCTGCCCTCCACCGTCAGGCGCCCGTGGTGGGGTCCCAATTCTGCCATGAAATGGGATGCGGTGTGGGAGAGTGTGACAGGCAGAGGGACCTGCACGTGCAAAGGCTCGGAGGTGCGACTGAACTGGGAGGATTGGTAACTCGGGGACGTTTTGTGTCTTCTGGGAACAGAGATTGTGAGGCAGAGTTACTCTTGCAGCAGCATGCTGGAGGTTGCACTTGCATTTTGAGAACTCCGGCAACCGTGGAGAGTTTTGAGCACAGTAGGGACTCTATACATAATGTTGGGATTTTTAAAATTTCCCAAGGGATGTTCAGAAGAAGAGAATAGAAGGAAGCGATGAAGACGTTGAGGCATTGCGAGGTAAAATATTTGTTGAAGGTCTTATAGCTAGTAGGAGGTGGCTTTTGGCATACAGAACTCACCAGAACCACGAGGTTAGAGATCCGGCCTGAGGTCACTTGGTTCCACGACTAAAAGTAGGTTACAGAGAGGCCTGTGTTCACGGAATCCCACCATGGACACAATCCTGAATGGCCTTGCCTTTTGCACGTCTTCTCATGCTGCAGAAGGTCTTAAGGAACCCACACAAGGAGGACATGTTCTAGTTCCTCACTGGCCCCGACTCCCACCCCCGGGTTGTGTAGATTGTGGTGTCCTGGGACTTTAAGTCCTTTCTTTCCAGTCCTTCGATCTGGGGATCTTGGAGAAACCCCAAAGCCAGGGCTCTATGTCCATGATACAGGTTATGGGGAGGTGTTTTCATTTCTGTCAGCTGATGTAAATGC
>NW_012154929.1:79159-81982 GCF_000956105.1 Propithecus coquereli | reverse complement strand
CCTTCTGGATGTCTGGGTGACTGCAGATCAAAGGCTCCTGTCTGTCTCAGGTTCTGGTTCCCTCCTTTATCTACATTTGTTCGTGTCTGCCTGTGCTAGGAATTCCTGTCACGGACATGGTCACTACTTACATGGACCACAGCCTATCCTTGGAACACCTTCCTTCAAAATTTTTTTTGTAGTATTTTTTTGGGTGCAGTGGCATGTGCCTGTAGTCCCAGCTACTCAGAGGCTGACTTGGGTGGATCCATTGAACCCAAGGATTCTAGGCCAGCCCAGGCAACATAGTGAGATCTCATGTCTAAAAATAAATAAATTATGGGGCCAGGAGTGGTCGCTCTCACCCATAGTTCTAGCACTTTGGGGGGCTGAGGCGGAAGAATAGCTTGAGGTCAGGAGGAGTTCGATCGAGACCAGCCTGAGGAGGAGCGAGACCCTGTCTCTACAAAAAATAGAGAAATTAGCCAGGCATAGTGAAGTGCACACCTGTAGTCCAAGTGGCTTAGGAGAGTGAGACAGGAGGATTGGTTGAGTCCAGGAGTTTGAGGTTGCAGTGAGCTATGGTCATGTCACTGCACTCTAGCCCGGGTGACAGAGTGAGAAGCTGTCTAAAAAAAAGAAAGAAAGAAAGAATTTCTTACAGTATTTAGTGTCCTTTCCTTGGGATATCAAGTGCTAGATTTTTCTGAGTCAGTGTTGGCTGTTCATCTGTCCTGTCTCTCTCTTACTACTTACATCATCTAGGTCCTATGTATGTGTCCATGGTGGTGATGAGATGAAGAGCCCTTGGTTGTCTTGAAGATGCAAAGGAATCCAGCCTCAGCAAGGGGTGCTTAGAGGCAGCCTGGTTCTGAGGAGTCGCATGTAAATAAGGGCATGATGTCAGAGCTTTTGCAGAGCTTTTGTTAAAATCATGCCACAAAGCTTTTCTGTTTGATTAGTATTTTGGAGCCACTACAGGTAGCCACATATTTATTCTGTCTTGCCCATTCTTGAGAGTTTGCCAATTTGTTGTTCCTACGCCTTGTGACTTCTGCTGTTATATCCAGCTGAGGAGTAAGCTTCACATCTCTAAACTCCACCTCTCACCCGTTGTTCTCACTGCTGCATCTGCAGTGGTCTTCAATATTGGGGTATTAGACAGCGTACTTTGGCAGCAGACATACGCTTTTATGGAGAGAATATACATGAGATGGATGCAGAAGCATTGAAGTAATTGAAGGTAGGTTACACTCAGGTTGGAGCTTGTGCTTATTCACCACTTTGTGAATTTACCAAGATTCTGTGACAAACTAGGTGGGGTCTGAGGTGTTTTATTCACCCCGGTGGGTTAGGTAAAAGACATAAATGGTTACCTGTGACAATCCATCAGCCTGGGGTGGGCGACCATTCGTTCTGTGCTTTGAATGGTATCACGTGGACAGTGGAAAGTCATAATTTCTGAGGGAATAGCAAATGCAGCACAGAAACGGGACGGGGCTGTGGATATCTGAAACCTCATGTGGTTCTGTGTGGCTATGGATTGATGCACCGAGCCCTTCATAGAATGATCTGGGGTTGCCACTGATATCGGGAACCATTGGAATTCTGTGGCAATTTTGGATTCTGTTTGAATTTGCCAAGCATACTGTAGGTGATGTCAGACACAGTGTGGTGTAAGGCCAAAAATGAAGGTACAATATGATGTGCCACATTGACATCTGGTGACGTTGGTGTGACCTGAAATGGCCTGATTGCAAATCCCCTTCCCACTCTGTTCTCTTGGTTCAGGTATCCTAGCCCAACACACCTTTTATCAAGGGGTCCAGGCAGAGTTTCTGATTATTATTCCTTTGTAGTGGGTTTCAATTTCATTCCTACCCACAGTTTTTCAAACAAGCCAATTGCATCTTCCCAAAGGAATCAGGGACCATCACACTCTCTTTATCCTACACAGCTTGCATCCAGCACTCCCTGATTGCTCACTGATATCCATAGTGCAGCGTCCATGTAGTCCTGTGTGGTGAGTGGTGTCCCGTGTCTCTCAGGCTGTCAGTATATTTGATTAACGAGTTGATGATGTTGATATCTTTCCAATGTCAGGAGCCATGTGTTTTGCCATCACTGTAACCCAGGGTGAGAATACTACCCTTATCAGTAGAAGGAAAAGTAGGGGATGCCAGAGAGAGGCTAATGATGGGGGTCAGTTAGGTGGGAATGGCCATGGACATGTGTCTGTGGTGTCCAAGGATGGCTGTTTCATGCATGTAGAGATGGAATATGTCTGATGGCCCTAGGGCACTGCATTGGGATGATGTGACTTTCTCTGTGGCACAGAAATTGCTGGTAAAGAGAGTGTAGATCTCCTTATGTCAGTGCTACAGGTTAGATACCTGTTTGTGCACGTGCCTGTTGTCGCTGATGGTCGTACACTGTGATCAGTGGGCCCCCGAGGACAGAGTGTCAGCAATGGGAAAGTTTCTCCTCTAAGTTGGGTACTCTGGGAGGAGGTTGGGGAAGGGTAGGTATGTGGGGGAAATGGATTGTGGGTCCTAAGCAGGCGCTGTTTGTGGTTTCATCTGTCCCCATCGTAACAGAGCAGTGTGACTTTTGAAGACGTGGCTGTGAACTTTTCTTGGGAGGAATGGAGTCTTCTTAATGAGGCTCAGAGATGCCTGTATCGTGACGTGATGCTGGAGAACTTGACACTTATAACGTTCCTGGGTAAGGCCCTTACACTTATCCCTGTCACCTGAGGTAGTCTCTGCCCTTCCCCTTTTTCCCCATTGGCAAGACGTTCTCACTTCAGCAGTGTGGACACAACTTCTTTCTTCACTTCTCTAG
>NW_012154929.1:73123-75199 GCF_000956105.1 Propithecus coquereli | reverse complement strand
TAATAGATCGTGCCCTTCTTTTGTTCAAACCTTTCCATGGCTTCTAGAATCCTGACGGAGAAGGGGCAACCAATCCTGCCATTCCAGGCGCATTTCCACCTCATACTCTGTTCCCTGGAGACACAGTCCCTCGCTCACGCCTCCACACGTCCGGATCCCCCATTTGGATATTCTTCCTGGGGGCGCGCACGAGAGTGGGTTCCCTCAGCAAGGCCATCGCCATCGGAATATGTGGGCAGACCTGTGCACCGTGGTCCCCATCCTCGCCCTGGCGGCGCACCCTGGGCAGCATATAGGGGCTCCGACCCCGTCGGGTCTGTCACCTCAGGCCAGACCCAGCACTCAGGAACGGTTCTCTGCCCGTCAACAGACCCCGGAATGCCAATAGGACATCCGGGAGGGATATGCCTGAAGTCCCGCCCTGGCGCTACGTGCCCAGCTCGGAAACACCCGTTTCAGCGCCTTCATTGACTGAGCTTCGCGGCCGCCCTCGCGCAGCCTTCTGGGTAACGTCGCTGCCAGCCATCTGGGGCAGCTGTTGGGACGCTTTCATCCTGCCTCTCAGATTAAAGGGCCAGTGTTAGCCCAAGGGGCACTGGAAAATGGCACGCCGAGGTCCAAGGACAAAGGAGGGACATCACCCTTTGTTAATAGGGCCTTACTCATGTTTCTGTGAAGTGTCGTCTGTGTCTTATCAGCCAAGTGTTAGGGGACACATTATTCCGATCTCCTTGAAACCCAGCATGCCCTCAGAAGCTGAAAATATTATTTGAGATTCTTCCAATGGTCTCGAATCCAAATGCACATGTCATTCCATAGTTATTCCAACACAAGACGAGTCCACTGGATCCTGAAGCTAAAATTATCGTATCGTAGTTCAAATCCGTGTACTCCGAAGCTTAGAGTCTTCCCCCTTCTCTCAGAATCCATCTCCCTTTTAGAAAAGTCGCTGACCTCGCTGTCTGAGGTGGTGCTGCAGAACCGGAGGGGACTGGACCTAATATTCCTCCAGCGGGGGGGCTATGCGGCCCTAGGGGAAGAGTGCTGCTTCTACGCTGACCATACAGGGGTAGTTAGAGACTCCATGACCAAAGTCAGGGAAGGACTGGCAAAGTGTAGGCAAGAGCGTGAGCAAAGAGAAGGATGGTTTGAGTCATGGTTCAATAGCTCCCCTTGGCTGACTACCTTGCTTTCCACTTTATTAGGACCCCTAATTGTACTTCTGCTCATCCTCACTGTTGGACCATGTATTTTAAATAGATTAGTTACCTTTGTGAAAGAGCAAGTCAATACCGTACAATTGATGGTGTTGCAGCAGCAGTACCAAAGGCTGAGCCGTGATACCTACTTAGAAATGGGGGAAGTGCGGGACCCCATGTACGAGCAAGAGTGCTTCTAGGAACAAGAAAAAGGGAGGAATGAAAAACAGGAATTGATAGTAGGAAAATGTACTTTGCTTTGTGTGAGACAAATTGTTTGAGATTAGAGAACACTGTGCTCTCTCTGATTCTAACTGATGCTATTTGCTTCAGTGACCATGCTTGCTTTTAGTTGTTTGTTAATGTAGTTAATCAGAATAAAAAACAGGAATAAGAGCAGGAGTGACTCCATGACAGGCTGAACTTCCTGGAGTAGGCCTAAGTTTCGGTTTCCCAGAAATCACGCTGCCCTTTCGCCGAAATGACGCTGACCACCATTGGCGCCGGCGCGAAAATCCCGAGGCTTGCAGCCACTTTTAAAGGAACCAATGAACTAAGGAAGGCAGGGGGAAAGGTGTGCCCAGCGTGTCGTGTGAAACCTGTGTGTCATGTGTAAAACAAAAAAAAGGTATAAAAGCTTAACTTTTACCCCAGGGCGGGGTTCGGTCCTGGTTCATAGGAGAGGCCACTGCGTCGGTGCTCTGGGACTTGGACCCTAGCTCGAGCTAGCCAATAAACTCCTTTGCCATTTGCAGCCTCGGTGACTGCCTCTCTGTTCCTGGGGCCAAGGGGAACCGACCTAACAGAGAGATGTCAGGCCACCCTGCAGGAGGAGTAAAAAGATGGATCCTGTGTGATTCTCCTGTAAAACAACACT
>NW_012154929.1:71965-73073 GCF_000956105.1 Propithecus coquereli | reverse complement strand
GTGTACGTCACTCTGTGCATCTCTTGGTCTGTATCATTTGTAATATTTATAATTAACTGTCAAACGTGTTTCCCTGAGTCCTGTGAGCCCCTTTAGCAAATTAATCAAACCAAAGGAGGATGTTGGGATTCCCGATTTATAACCGCTCAGTCAAAACACAGGTTTTGGGACTTGTGATTTGCATGAGAAGTGGGAGGACAGTCTTGGAGTGTAAGCCCTCAAACTGGGGTATGTGATGCTATCTGCAGGTCAATAATGTTGGAGTTGAGTTGGAGGACATCAATGAGCTTGTGTTCACTGGACGATAGCTTGGTGTGGGTGCAAAAACCCCCATACATCTGATCACACAACTGTTCTGTGTTGTTTGCTGTGTGGTATGAGCAGAGGAAAAATCGTTTGTTTTTTTCTACACGGATGCTGCGGCTTTCCTTCTGTTATTCCTTCTGTTTTTACTCTTACCTTAAAATTTCCTTCCATCTAAGTTTGTTTTACCTCAGAGTTTTCATAAATGGAAAGGACACACATTTTGTAGAAATAAGAATTTCATGTTAGCTAAGTTTCCAGGATTGCCGTCGGCTCCACTTTACGGCTCCTCTTCATCATAAGAGCCCCACTTACTGTGAAGCGAAGAACAAAGAAGACTGTTTCATGCAGTTTTTAAGTGGACATTTAGTGTCCTTATAACATTTGGATATGTATTTTTGTCCTTTTGGGAGGATGATTTGCCAATGGAATCTGTATTATTTTACTAATGTGTTTGATGAGTGCAAGAGGTAAAACTTCCTGTCTCTTTTATTGAAAGATAACACACTTAAACATGAATAAAAGATTGTAAATTGCAAATACCAACATAGTCAGGATGTAAAGAATCTCAATCCCTAAACATTAACTTGTACAACAGCATATTTTACTGGCATATATTGTCTTCACTTTTAATATTTTACTCTCTTCTCTCTGCAAGGATGTCTGATGATTCTGAATCAATATAAGTTTGTGGGGTGTCATCTGGAAGTCTTAAATGGCTTGTTTAAACAAACCTTATTATGACCACACACATGCTCTGTGGGTATCTTCCTATGTCTCTTGTGGAATGTGAAATCTTCTTGAT
>NW_012154929.1:59221-60920 GCF_000956105.1 Propithecus coquereli | reverse complement strand
ACCCCAGTCAGCGCTTCAAGCGGGTCCCTCCTCTATCTTTTTTATCATCATGTATCTGGAATATTTTTTCTGTTGACCGCAAACAAACGTACACAAACGGGCGTGGCAGTGGGGGTGGGGGCACCCCGCAAAGCTTAAGAGTACACGAATCGACTACACTATGATAATGCTTATTATCTTCAGCTTCCAGTGGACCCAATTTGTGTCTGAATAAGTCTATGGAATGAAGTTGGTCTGTGGCTTTTGAAAGCATCTTAAGTGATATTTCATTTTATTTTATTGGAGACGAGGTTTTGTTTCATCTCCCAGGGCGGAGTGTAGTGGCATGATCATAGCTCACTGTAGCCCTGAACTCCTGGGCTCAAGCAATCTTCCTGCCTCAGCCTCGGAGTACCTGGAACTACAGGCGCAGGCCACCACACCGCTACTGTTTTGCTGTTTTTTTTGTGGGCAGTATCTCGCTGTGTTGCCCATGCTGGTCTCCAACCTCCAGCCTCAAGCTAGCCTCCATCCTAGGGCTTCCAATATGCTGAGATTACAGGGCTGAGCCATGCACCGGGCCTCCAGTGATATTTCAGATTCTAGGAAGAAGCCGAGCATCACAGACTCTGAACTAACACGTTTCCAAACACAGGGGCGATGAGTTGCACACAGTACTCCCAGAAATGTGATTAAGGGCCCTTCTAAGAAAGGAAGCCCCTCCTCTGCACTTGGACCTGGTGTCGCCATTCCCCAGCGTCCCTTACAGTGGCGGTTCGCCCTTTCTCCTGGAAGCCTGACGGGGTCGACCTCGCCCACGCACTCTGCATTTCCGGGAACTACATTACCCAGAATGCTGAATGCGGAGAGGAATGGTCGTTTAGCCAATGAAGCTTCAGAACAGGGGCGCTTTTGCCAGGGGATGTAACGTCTGGTCGGGACTTCCGGCGTCCATCTTGTGACGGCCGTTTTAGCTTGTCTTGGTTGCATTCCCCTCCATGAGGTCTGTAGCGATGTTACAGGGTTGAAAAAGTCCAAGAGGAGTGGTTGTCCTTGCTACGCAGACGCGGGTCTGAGGCTCGGTGAGGCCTCCAGGCGTGACCCGCGACAGGCGGGGCTAGGGACCGCCGTGACCCTTCCCTGCCAGAGTCCGATGGCTGCAGCCGAGCCCAGGGACCCGGCTCAGGTAAGTGCCGCGTCATGCGGGCCTCACCCGCCCTCACCAGACTCAAACAATAAGGCCCATTGAGGAGCGCCTGGTCCTGTCCCTGCAGCCCAGTTCTCTGCCCTGCACAGTCAGGGGCCCGTGGTGGGGTCCCTATGTCTGCCATGAAATGGGATGCGGTGTGGGAGAGTGTGACAGGCAGAGGGACCTGCACGTGCAAAGGCTCGGAGGTGCGACTGAGCTGGGAGGATTCGTAACTCGGGGACGTTTTGTGTCTACTGGGAACAGAGATTGTTAGGCAGAGTTACCCTTGCAGCAGCATGCTGGAGGTTGCACTTGCATTTTGAGGACTCGGCAGCTGTGGAGAGTTTTCAGCACAGGAAGGATTGTGTATGTTATGTTGGGGTTTTTTAAATTTCCCAAGGGATGTTCAGAAGAACAAGAGAGTAGAAGGAAGCGATGAGGACGTTGAGGCATTCGGAGGTTAAATATTTGTTGAAGGTCATATAGCTAGTAGGAGGTGGCTTTTGGCATACAGAACTCACCGGAACCAGG
>NW_012154929.1:57242-59171 GCF_000956105.1 Propithecus coquereli | reverse complement strand
TTTTACGGGATCAAGGCCTCACTCTTACTGCCTAATTTTAACGGAATCATTTCCTTTAGCGCCCTATCTGCAACCACTAAGGTTTAGGGCTTCAGGGTATGAATTTTCAGGGCACGCAAACTTTCAGGATATAACAGAAGGTGACAATATATATAGTTTCCAGAGCAGTAGTCGATGGTCATCCTAGAAAGGAAGGAGAAGTTGACAAAATAATTGATAGGGAGGTCTCATGACACGTGGATGTACTTAAGGTAATGTAAATACGGTGGGAATATTTCTGTACGGTGTATTAAAATCCACCGGAAAAATATCAGCAATCACCCTGGACCTGACACAATGGATACAGGAATGAACCCGGGTAAGTTCCTGCCGTCAGGACATTGCACTGGCTGTTTCTTCTCCATGGGCCATCTTCCCCACAGATTCTTTCTTCAAATGCGTGTGCAGATATCATTTCTCCTCTGAGAACAATGCGGACCCTGTATTTCCTCCTTAAATTTTCTCTTCTGCACATCTTTGTCATTACTAGGTGCTGCACTTCTTCTATGTTTGCACAGAACTTATCCGTTTGTGATTTAGTATGTAATATGTTATATTATCTTTATTAATTATTGGCTACTCCCCTCATTTTGAATTATCCAAACCTCAAATAGTAAGCTTTCTCTTATACTTAACATTGCATTTCTTGCTTTTTTTCTTTTTTTTTTTAGGAAAAGGTTCTTGCGGGGTCACCCATGCATGAGTACAGTAGCACTATCATAACTCACTGCATTCTTGACCTCTTAGGCTTAAGCGATTCTTCCCTTCCACCTCAGCTTCTCAAGTAGCTAGGACTAGAGGCACATGCCAACACATTCAGCTAATTTGTCTATTTTTGGTAGAGATGGGATCTTTCTATGTTGCCCAGGCTGGTATTGAACTCTTGGCCCCAAGAGATCCTCCTGCCTTGGCCACCCAAGGTGCTGGGATTACAGGGGAGAACCACACTGCACCTGCCTTTCTGTTCTTGATTGCTGGGAAATACCATTGTGGTTTGGCTTTTCCTGTTTTCAAACTTTAAGTGAATGAAATCATACAAGAAGTATCTATTGTTACATATGCACCTTATCTATTAGTGTCTGTTATGGGCACTGTTTTGCCTATTACTTTAGGCATTGCTTTAGGCATTTTTAAATTGTACAGACATTGCTTAACTGGGTCAGAAAGTCTGGCAACTAAGTTTTCAGCTATCCTGAGCAAAACAAGGTGGAGGGCTGGTCTCAGTGGCTCACACCTATAATCCTAGCACATTGGGAGGGCAGGAGGATTGCTTGAAGTCCAGAGGTCGAGATGGACCTGAGCAACAGTGAGACCCTGTCTCTACTAAAAATAGAAAAAAATAGCTGTGCTTTCTGGTGGTGCCTGTAGTCCTGGTACTTGGAAGGCTGAGACAGGAGGATCGCCCAGGAGTTTCAGGTTGCAGTGAGCTATAATGATGCCACTGCACTCTAGTGGGGGAAAGAGAGTGAGACTCTGTCTCAGAAAACACGAAAAACAAAAGAACAAAAAGCAAGATGGAGGGAGGACAAGTTTCAACTTGTTAGAACCATGGTGGTGAAGAAATCCACTGCTTTTCGACCTCTTGACCTTGCAGCTTCGTTACACACCTCATTACCATACAAGTTTCTAAAGAAATGTCTCTCTCATCTTGCACCTGATACCATGACAGTTCCTGTTTGACCATTTTTAGTCAAAAGGAGGGTGACATCCTAATTTCAGGAAAACGCTGCCCCTTTCCAAGAAATAACCTCAATATTCCAACCCTTGTTTAGCCTATAATTAAGCTGTTGCTTAAATAGAGGGGCCAAAGGAACCATGGGGCTGTTTCTCCTCTGCAGGGAGAACTGGCCTCCAGTCTGTGGATTAGATTTCCTATGCTTCTTGAATAAA
>NW_012154929.1:52299-54317 GCF_000956105.1 Propithecus coquereli | reverse complement strand
ATACTAGGATATGCAAATGCGTAGAGGACAAACTGATCAGAGGGAGGAGGTGATGTTACCTGGGTCTTAAGAGGCTCTATGTGGTTGCAGAGTGGAGAACAGAATGTGGACTTGAAGGAGGTGGAAGGAAGACTAGGGTGGAGGCTCCTGCCATAGTTGATATGAGAGCTAATGGAGCAGAGTTGTGGTTTAGGAGATGTGGCTGGATTCTGGATTCATGTTTTTTAAAGGGGCAACTAGATTTTCTAATGTGTCCGGTAAAGGCTTGAAAGAGAGGATTTAAGAATGACCAGCAGCAGTTCACCAGTGTCCCTCCCCTGCCTTCCCCTCCCCTCCCCTTAAAGAAAAAAAAGAAAAGTAAAGAGAAATGACCCTAGGGGTTTTGGTCTGAGAAGTTGTAGCATTGGAAGCTGCATCAACTGTGATAAACAAGTTTCTGTTAGCTATAAACGTTCACTGAGGATATCAGGAGGTTTGTTCTGGCCATTGTTAGTAGAAAAACTCCGAACTGTTTTTCCTCTGCTCTCCTCCCACAACAGTCAACACAGAAAATTCTGTGACCAGATAGATATCTGTGGAGGGTCTTCCCCACACGCCAAGTACTTCTACAGAAGACACCAGGTGGGTGTCCTTCCATTCAACTCCAGCGTGATCTACAGGTTGAGGGCTCAGTCCCACAAGACTGCCCCCCCAACCTCTGATACCAATGAGAAGCTCCAGGATGTTTTGTCTGTGCTTCTGATTGACCTGCTATAGATCTATTTCCAATGACCCCTTCCTTAAATTCCATTAATGTGCTGGAGCCAGTCACAGAACTTACGAAGTCACTTACGTTTACTGGTCCATTATAAAGGATATTAGAAATGATAAAGAAGAAGAGCTGGATAGTGCAAGGCATGGGGGAAGGGGCACAGAGCTTCCATTCACCATCTGGTTGTACCAGCCTCCTGGAAGTTCCCTGAGCTCTGTCTTTTGGGTTTTTATGGAAGCTTCACTATATAGGCATGATTGATTAATCATTCACCATTGCTGATAAGCGTCAGCTCCATTTCTCTTTCTGGAGATTTGGGTGTTAGGATGAACTTCTCAGACTTCTGATCCTACCTTAGTCTTTTCCAAGACCAGCCCTCATCCTGAATTTACACCAGGGAGTGCCAGCCACCAGCGAGTCATTAGCATACACAAAGACATCAGTTATGAGATTCCATGGATTTTAGTTGCATGTCGTAAAAGGGGACGAAGACCAAATATATATTCCATAATATCATAGCTTCGTTAAGAGTGTGAGATGTTTCAGAAGCCGCTAAGTGGAAGTATCTAATAGGCATCTGGACACATAGTTGGGATATCTGGGGAAATGTTGATAATGCAGACATCCAGTGTATGGTAGCTACTGTGTGGACCAGGTTAGTGAGCCATTGGTCACATTTAGGAGTGTCAGTCTTTAGATTATGGTAGTAAAGCAATTAGGGGAACAACAAGGAGAAGTTAGTACTGTTTCTTGGGTACCTGGGTTATGGTATTGACCTCTGGAGACACAGCTGAGGGAGGTCAGTGGCCATAAAGGAAGATGTATTAGACAGCATAGTTTGGCAGCAGACATAGGCTTTTAGGGAGAGAATAGACATGAGATGGATGCAGAAGCATTGAAGTAATTGAAGGTAGATGACACTCAGGTTGGAGCTTGTGCTTGTTCACCACTTTGTAGATTTACCAAGATTCTGTGACAACTTAGGTAGTCTCTGAGGTGTTTTATTCACCCTGGTGACTTAGGTAAAAGACATAAATGATTATCTGTGACAATCCATCAGCCTGGGTTTTTAGGGGCCGTCCCTGGGCAAATTGGCTTAAGCCCAGAGTCAACGAAACTGGGCGTGCTCTCCTTGGCGCCAGAGGTTAACAGGTCCGCACACGGCCTGTTGGACAAACAGAACTATTCCTCATGACAGATAGCTTTATGATAGATAACCAAGCGCCTGGGGTCTTGCAAACAAGCCAAGGCATCTCATTGTCCTGCA
>NW_012154929.1:49553-51088 GCF_000956105.1 Propithecus coquereli | reverse complement strand
GTGAACTTTTCCTGGGAGGAATGGAGTCTTCTTAATGAGGCTCAGAGATGCCTGTATCGTGACGTGATGCTGGAGAACTTGACACTTATAACGTTCCTGGGTAAGGCCCTTACACTTATCCCTGTCACCTGAGGTAGTCTCTGCCCTTCCCCTTTTTCCCCATTGGCAAGACTTTCTCACTTCAGGAGTGTGGACACAACTTCTTTTTTTCACTTCTCTAGGTATGTTCTATGGTTGTTAGGACTGGGTGTGGGTTGTGCCATTTCCTCTCGTAGAGCAGCGCCAACACCTGCTTTCCTGCAGACTCCCAGGGAAGGATTCAGGGTCAGGGTCTTGCAGTTACCCTAATACATCTGATGTTGTTTGCCTTCTGGATGTCTGGGTGACTGCAGATCAAAGGCTCCTGTCTGTCCCAGATTCTCGTTCTCTCCTTTATCTACATTTGTTCGTGTCTGCCTATTCTAGGAATTCCTGTCACGGACATGGTCTCTACGGACATGGACCACAGCTTTTCCTTGGAACACCTGCCTTCAAAATTGTTTTTGTAGTATTTTTCTGGGTGCAGTGGCATGTGCCTGTAGTCCCAGCTACTCAGAGGCTGACTTGGGTGGATCCCTTTAGCCCAAGGGTTCTAGGCCAGCCCAGGCAACATAGTGAGACCTCATGTCTAAAAATAAATAAATATATAGGCCAGGCATTGTGGCTCATACCTGTAATTCTAGCACTTTGGAGGGCTGAGGCGGAAGGATAGCTTGAGGTCAGGAGGAGTTTGATCGACACCAGCCTGAGGAAGAGCGAGACCCTGTCTCTACAAAAAAGAGAAAAATTAGCCAGGCATAGTGAAGTGCACACCTGTAGTCCAAGCGGCTTGGGAGGGTGAGATAGGAGGATTGTTTGAGCTCAGGAGTTTTAGGTTGCAGTGAGCTATGGTCATGTCACTGCACTCTAGCCCGGGTGACAGAGTGAGAACCTGTCTAAAAGAAAGAAAGAAAGAATTTCTTACAGTATTTAGTGTCCTTTCCTGTGGGATATCAAGTGCTAGATTTTTCTGAGTCCGTGTTGGCTGTTCATCTGTCCTGTCTCTCTCTTACTACTTACATCATCCGGGTTCTATGTATGCGTCCATGGTGGTGATGAGAAGGAGAGCCCTTGGGTGTCGTGAAGATGCAAAGGAATCCAGCCTCAGCAAGGTGTGCTTAGAGGCAGCCTGGTTCTGAGGAGTCGCATGTAAATAAGGGCATGATGTCAGAGCTTTTGTTCATATCATGCCACAAAGCTTTTTTGTTTAATTACTATTTTCAAGCTAGTACAGGTAGCCAGATATTTATTCTGTGTTCCCCATTGTTGAGAGTTTGCAAATTTGTTGTTCCTGTGCCTTGTCACTTCTGCTGTTATATCCAGCCGAGGACTAAGCTTCACATCTCTAAGCTCCACATTTTACCTGTTGTTCTCACTGCTGCATCTGCAGTGGTCTTCAATATTGGCTCATACATTTTGTATTAGGAAGCATGTACCCATTCTTAAACAGTCCCTGA
>NW_012154929.1:45796-47490 GCF_000956105.1 Propithecus coquereli | reverse complement strand
AACCTTTGCTGAGACTCCAGTCTCATTAAACACAGGAGAGTTCACACTGGAGAAAGGCATTATAAGTGCAGTGAATGTGGAAAAACCTTTGCTGAAAACTATCTAAAGACCCACAGGAGAGTTCACACTGGAGAAAGGCCTTATGAGTGGAATGAAAGTGGAAAATCATTTGACCAAAGCTGTTCACTCTAGTAACATTGCAGAATTAACTCTGAAGAAAGGCTCTATGAGTGCAGTTAATGTGGGAAATCTTTTGCTTATCCTTCTAGTCCTAATCACAGGATACTACATATTGGAGAAAGGCCTTATGAGTGCAGTGAATGTGGGAAAATATTTCGGCAAAGGTCTGAACTCCATGTTCATTGGAAATGTCATACCGAATATGGGCCTTATGAGTGCAGTGAATGTGGAAGATCATTTCACCAAAGGTCTTCACTCCAGGGTAACCGGAGAATTCACACTACAGAAAGGCCTTATGGATGTACTGAATGTGGGAAATCCTCTGCTCAAACTTCTAGTCTTGTTAAACATAGGAGAGTTCATACTGGAGAAAGGCCTTATGAGTGCAACAAATGTGGCAAAAGCTTTACTGAAAACTCCAGTCTCATTAATCACAGGAGACTTCACACTGGAGCAAAGCCTTATGAATGCAGTGAATGTGGAATATCCTTTGCTCAAAACTTCAGTCTCATTTCGGCACAGGACAGTTCATACTGGAGAAAGGCCTGATTAATGCAGTGAATGTGGAAATTCATTTCATCACAGCTGTTCACTCCTTTGACATTGGAGAGGTCACAGTGGAGAAAGGCCTCATAAATGAAGTCAATTTGGGAAATTCTTTAGCCAAAACTTTAGCTTTAGTATACACAGGAGCACTCCCAGTGAGGAAGTGGCTTTTGAGTGCAGTGAATATGAGAAAGCCTTCGGCCTTCTCTTCCTGGGTATCAGAATATTCAACTGAGAGAAGCAATGTAGATGTACCGGGCATGGTGGTTCATGTTCAGCATAACACTGGGGCAGATCTCTTATGAGGGACTCATCTGCCTAAATTGAATGTCATGCATTGAATATCTGCACAAATTCCAGGAATGTAGGAGCTACAAGGCATTTCTCACCGTACCCAGGTGCCTTGCCAGGATTCTGGGACTGCTAGTTCTCTGGCAAAAACCATTTGACTTCTACCACTTGGCAGGTTTTGCAGCTGCCGACAGTGTGTCCTTCACCCACCTCATCAGGTTCCAGACAGTAGTAAACTTCAGTCATCTTCCGTTCACTTCACCAGAGAGATCTGTAAGTAGCCTTATTACTCGTTCCTTTCTCTCTGAGGAGTTAGGCCATGGACTTGACCCAGAGGATTCTTTTGGTTTCTTCAAAACATAGACTACCTTTTTCATGGATCTTATGGATCTTGCAGGATGAGGACGACGATGATGATTTTTACATTATTTGTAGAGAAGGAGTCTCACTATGTTGCTTGCAGTGGTCTCAAACTCCTGGCCTTAAGCTCGCAGGATACTTGAGATGGAATTTTCTACCTTCTCAGTCACAAACCCAAGGCAGCCTGCCTTTCATTGCTTTGGTTTGTGTTATAATGAAGTCCTTATTGTTTGAGACACCTTCAGTCTTGGGAGTTGTATTCAGTGTATGGGGTGGTTTGAAAACTAGGTTTGCTACCATGAGGGAGTGAGTAGCTA
>NW_012154929.1:44194-45746 GCF_000956105.1 Propithecus coquereli | reverse complement strand
ACTGCTGAACAGCCCCACCCTCAATCTCAACCCACTTCCCTGTGCTTGCAAATCCCAGGGACTAGTTTTTTGGTTTGTCAGATTTACTCGTGGATCGGCTGCACAGTCTCAAAGAACTCAACATGCGCTTCACCAGCATTTCCTTGCTTTTAGGTCGTTGGCATGGAGGGGAAGATGATTCGGCACCCTCTAAGCAGAACAGTTGTATACACATATACAAAGAGCATAGAATTCACGGCGGAGAACTTCCTTATGTGCTCGGAGAATGTGGAAAATTATTTAAGACCAAGTCCCATCTGAGTGAACACAGAAGAGTTCACACTGCAGAAAGACATTATGAATGCAGTGAATGTGGGAAGTTCTTTGCTTTTATCTCTCGTCTCATTAAACATAGGAGAGTTCACACTGGAGAAAGGCCTTATGAGTGCAGTGAATGTGGGAAAACGTTTGCTCAAAAGGCCATTCTCATGAGGCACAGGAATGTTCACACTGGAGCAAAACCTTATGAGTGCAGTGAATGCGGAAAAACCTTTGCTGAAAACTCCAGTCTCATTAAACACAAGAGAGTTCACACTGGAGAAAGGCCTTATGAGTGCAGTGAATGTGGGAAATCTTTTGCTTATAATTCTAGTCTCTTTAATCACAGGAGACTACATACTGGAGAAAAGCCTTATGAGTGCAGTGAATGTGGCAAAACCTTTGCTCTAAAGGCTGTTCTCATGCGGCACAGCAAAGTTCACACTGGAGCAAAGCCATATGAATGCAGTTTATGTGGGAAGTTCTTTGCTTATATCTCTCGTCTCATCAAACACAGGAGAGTTCACACTGGAGAAAGGCCTTATGAGTGCAGTGAATGTGGTAAAACGTTTGCCGCAAAGGCTGGTCTCATGAGGCACAGGAAAATTCACACTGGACCAAAGCCTTATGAGTGCAGTGAATGTGGAAAAACGTTTGCTGAAAACTCCAGTCTCATTAAACACAGGAGAGTTCACACTGGAGAAAGGCTTTATGAGTGCATTGAATGTGGAAAAACCTTTGCTGAAAAGGCCAGTCTCATGAGGCACAGGAAAGTTCACACTGGAGCAAAGCCTTATGAATGCAGTGAATGTGGGAAGTTCTTTGCTTATATCTCTCGTCTCATTAAACACAGGAGAGTTCATACTGGAGAAAGGCCTTATGAGTGCAGTGAATGTGGTAAAACCTTTGCTGCAAAGGCTGGTCTCATGAGGCACAGGAAAATTCACACTGGACGAAAGCCTTATGAGTGCAGTGAATGTGGAAAAACGTTTGCTGAAAACTCCAGTCTCTTTAAACACAGGAGAGTTCACACTGGAGAAAGGCCTCATGAGTGCAGTGAATGTGGAAAAACCTTTGGTCAAAACTCGAGTCTCAATAGACACAGGAGAGTTCACACTGGCGAAAGACCTTATGAGTGTAGTGATTGTGGAAAAACCTTTGGAGAAAACTCTCATCTAAGGACACACAGGAGAGTTCACACTGGAGAAAGGCCTTATGAGTGCAGTGAATGTGGCAAAACCTTTGCTCAAAATGC
>NW_012154929.1:41893-42851 GCF_000956105.1 Propithecus coquereli | reverse complement strand
CCCAGTGTTAGCCCAAGGTGCGCTGGAAAATGGCACACCGAGGTCCAAGGACAAAGGAGGGACATCTCTCTTTCTTAATGGGGTCTTACTCATGTTTCTGTGAAGTGTCGTCTGTGTCTGATCAGCCAAGTGTTAGGGGACACATTATTCCGATCTCCTTGAAACCCAGCATGCCCTCAGAAGCTGAAAATATTATTTGAGATTCTTCCAATGGTCTTAAATCCAAATGTAAATGTCATTCCATAGTTATTCCAACACAAGATGAGTCCACTGGATCCTGAAGCTAAAATTATGGTATCGTAGTTCAAATCCGTGTACTCCGAAGCTTTAGAGTCTTCCCCCTCCCCTCCAATCTGTTTCATCAGTGACAAGAGGAAAAAATAACCTGAACTGGGACATGACAAGCAAGGAACAGGACAGATGTCAGGCCACCCTGCAGGAGGAGTAAAAAGATGGATCCTGTGTGGTTCTCCTGTAAAACAACACTCCTGCCTGTGCAGTTAATTATCGTGTCTAATTCATTAAGCAATACTTTTATCGATTTAATGTCTCTTACTTGATATCCTGACATATATGCTGCTATGTTAGGAATCTGACATCAATCTCAAAAAGAATAAGGACACAAGCGGTGTTTTTACGAGAGAATGGCCAGAATGTTCAAACGTGAAGCATGAATGCAAAGAGTGCTGTCAATCCCGAGATACTCGGGTGTCACTCTGTCAAGCTGGATACAGCACAGTGGTGTCATCATAGCTCACTGTAGCCTGAAACTCCTGGGCTGAAGTGATTCTTCTGCCTCAGCATCCCTAGGAGCTGGGCCTCCCTAGTAGGTTGTGCACCTAGTATGACGTGCACTATCATGTCCTACTAATTCTTTAATTTTTTTTGCAGAGGTGGGGTCTCACTATTACCCAGGATAGTTTTGAACTCTTGGCCTTAAGCCATCCTCCTCCCTTGG
>NW_012154929.1:41425-41843 GCF_000956105.1 Propithecus coquereli | reverse complement strand
TACATTGCTGAGAAGTACAACATGTTTTGAAATACCAGTGTTTGTATATTCATTCATTCGTTTATGCATCCTTAAATTGTTTGTCATTTTTCCTGTTATAAATACAACTAGAGACATCTGAATACAGTTCTTTATATAGTTATGTTTCATTTCTTTTGTGTTAATATCTTGCAGTTCTATTATTGAGACATAGGGTACACGAATTTATAGCTTTTTAAGTAACACTAAAGCGTACCCTAAAATTAATGTGGTTCTTTCCTTTTGTATTACTACCACCTGTGTCCAAGATTTTTACCTGTGAAGAGTAAGGATATTCTTTTAAAATGCTACCACTTTTAATAAGTTGGTATGCCTTCTTTGGTAAAATGTCTACTGGTCTTGTGCTTTTTTTCAAAAAAATGAATGTTATCTGTTTCCC
>NW_012154929.1:41063-41375 GCF_000956105.1 Propithecus coquereli | reverse complement strand
CCTACTAATTCTTTAATTTTTTTTGCAGAGGTGGGGTCTCACTATTACCCAGGATAGTTTTGAACTCTTGGCCTTAAGCCATCCTCCTCCCTTGGCTTCCCTAAGTGCTAGGATTATAAGTGTGAGCCGCCATAGCCAGCCCTCAGTTCATTTTTAATGACGTTGGTCATGGTCATCATGAGTCAAAAATTTACATGAGGAGGCAGCATACTTTTTAGTCATAAATCCAGCTGGTGTCTGAGAAGGTAGTAACCCTCCTTAGTTTGAGTTTTAGATGTGTTACTTCCCATGTTTCTCATTTTCCCCTTCGTC
>NW_012154929.1:40540-41013 GCF_000956105.1 Propithecus coquereli | reverse complement strand
ATTCTGTGTTCAATACTGGTGAGGCTAGCTTCACAGGTTGTAAAGTTATAGGGGGAATAATAATTTTTATAGAAAGTGCATTCGTAGGCAATCCATGAGACTGCACAAAGTGGTTAGAGTGTGTCTGTTTTAATAGGGCATGCACAGTGATACAGTCATAATGGCTTTGAAGGATTACATACAAAAATTCTGAGGACCTCCTGAATTTTGAATATCGTGTAGCTGTGGTCAGTGTCAGAGAAAATAATCTAAATGTTTTGTGGATTCCTGTAGGCTTTTCAGGCTGTTCACCTGAAGGCCATTCCTGCATTGGCAAGAGGGGAGGATAAGGATAAGGGAGCCCTCTTAGACCAGCATGTGGCCTCTATGGGCAGCCAGCATTCCTTCTTGAATCATCTGGAATTAGTCTTCAATGGTTATCATATTTTCATTACCACTGAGGATAGTTGCCTCACTAGTCCATGAGGAGAGAA
>NW_012154929.1:39953-40486 GCF_000956105.1 Propithecus coquereli | reverse complement strand
TGTTGCTGGTGAAGCCGTTTGGTGTTGTACACATCATGAGACGTCTCCAACACTCCCACAACATTCTTAGTCCCTTAAGATTCAGGCTGGAGGGAGACAGTGTTCCTTTCTTTGAAGCAATTGCCTTCCCATGGAATGTAAAGTGTTGGTGCCAGGGAAAGGAGCTTTTGAAAAAAGAGAAACATTGGATCAAAGAAACCACCAGTCTAACCAAGGCAATGTCGGTCAATCCAACCGTTTCCTTTTTTGATTATGAAAAATACATTTTTTATAAAGTGGTGACCTTAAATTCTGACTGTACATTTGTGTTATTGAGATTACTGTTAATGTGAAAATGCTATTATAATTGTTATAATGAAAGAGACGTTAAACCTTATAGGCATATTCGAATGATTGGGTGTTGTATGGGTGAAATAATGTCTGGCACATTGAAGGGCATCAGACTAGAAAAATATTAATATGTACTATGGTTTGAG
This sequence comes from Propithecus coquereli, assembly GCF_000956105.1. Taxonomy (NCBI): domain Eukaryota; kingdom Metazoa; phylum Chordata; class Mammalia; order Primates; family Indriidae; genus Propithecus; species Propithecus coquereli. Next base: position 40,010 of record NW_012154929.1, on the reverse strand, counting down.
TAAATAGAGTACATGTACTGAAAGCTGACATTTGTATAGCTGAGACTCATTTTAGCA
>NW_012154929.1:37390-39110 GCF_000956105.1 Propithecus coquereli | reverse complement strand
GGGCTTATCTTTTTTCTTCTATATTTGGTAGAGACGGGGTCTCCCTCTTGCTCAGGCCGGTCTTGAACTCCTAACCTCCAGTGATGCTCCCACCTTGGCCTCCCAGAGTGCTAGGATTACAGGCGTGAGCCACCATGCCCCGCCGTAATTCACAATTAAAGCTCTTTGAACTTTATTTTGAACCCTGAGAGGAATGGGACTATGCAGTCTGAGTCACAGGACATGCAGCTGCAAACCATACATTTTTATTTTTTCCCTGTAAATAATAAAGACCAAACAGCACCAGAGGTAAGACCTCTACAGACACTGCCCCTCTTCATGGAGTGATAATCTTCCTTGAAATGTGGCAATGTGTGACCAATCAAACCGCTGTAACTTATGCACTGGGCTCGAATGAAAAACGTTGCCATCTTGCTGTAGTTTCCATCTCTAAGAGTGGTCTTTCCTCCGTGTCAAGCCCCCTCCACTCCATTTTTTCTTGAAAGTGTTCGGAGAAATTTTAGACCATAATAGATCCTGCCCTTCCTCTGTTCAAACCTTTCCATGGCTTCTAGAATCCTCACGATGAAGGGACCACCAATCCTGCCATTCCAGGCGCATTTCCACCTCACACTCTGTTCCCTGGAGACACAGTTCCACGCTCACGCCTCGACACGTGCGGATCCCCCAGCGCGCTACTCTGCCTGGGGGCGCGCACGTGAATGGGTTCCCTCAGCAAGGCCATCGCCATCGGAATATGTGGGCGGACCTGTGCACCGCGGTCGCCATCCTCGCCCTGGCGGGGCACCGCGGGCAACATACAGGGACTCAGACCCCATCGGGTCTGTCACCTCAGCCCAGCCCCAGCACTCAGGAACTGTTCTCTGCCCGTCAACAGACCCCGTAAAGCCAATACGACAGCCGGAGGGAGATACCAGAAGTCCCGCCACGGAGCTCCGTGCCCGGCACGGAAACACCCGTTTCAGAGCCATCATTGGCTGAGCTTCGCGGCCGCCCACGTGCAGACTTCTGGGTAACGTCGCTGTCACTCATCTGGAGCAGCTGTTGGGAGCTTTCATCCTGCCTCTCAGATTAAAAACCCAGTGTTAGCCCAAGGTGCGCTGGAAAATGGCACACCGAGGTCCAAGGACAAAGGAGGGACATCTCTCTTTCTTAATGGGGTCTTACTCATGTTTCTGTGAAGTGTCGTCTGTGTCTGATCAGCCAAGTGTTAGGGGACACATTATTCCGATCTCCTTGAAACCCAGCATGCCCTCAGAAGCTGAAAATATTATTTGAGATTCTTCCAATGGTCTTAAATCCAAATGTAAATGTCATTCCATAGTTATTCCAACACAAGACGAGTCCACTGGATCCTGAAGCTAAAATTATGGTATCGTAGTTCAAATCCGTGTACTCCGAAGCTTTAGAGTCTTCCCCCTCCCCTCCAATCTGTTTCATCAGTGACAAGAGGAAAAAATAACCTGAACTGGGACATGACAAGCAAGGAACAGGACAGATGTCAGGCCACCCTGCAGGAGGAGTAAAAAGATGGATCCTGTGTGGTTCTCCTGTAAAACAACACTCCTGCCTGTGCAGTTAATTATCGTGTCTAATTCATTAAGCAATACTTTTATCGATTTAATGTCTCTTACTTGATATCCTGACATATATGCTGCTATGTTAGGAATCTGACATCAATCTCAAAAAGAATAAGGACACAAGCGGTGTTTTTACGAGA
>NW_012154929.1:35672-37340 GCF_000956105.1 Propithecus coquereli | reverse complement strand
TCCTCCTTAAATTTTCTCTTCTCACATCTTTGTCATTATTAGGGGCTGCACTTCCTTTATGTTTTCACAGAACTTATCCCTTTGTGACTTAGTATGTAATATGTTATATTATTTTCATTAATTATTGGCTACTCCCTTCATTTTGAATTATCCAAACCTCAAATGTTAAGCCTTTCTCTTATATTTAACATTGCGTTTCTTCCATTTTTTTTTAGCAAAAGGGTCTTGCGGGGTCATCCAGGCTTTAGTACAGTAGCACTATCATAACTCACTGCAGTCTTGACCTCTTAGTCTTAAGCAATCCTTCCCTTCCACCTCAGCTTCTCAAGTAGCTAGGACTAAAGGCATATGCCAACACATCCAGCTAATTTGTCTATTTTTGGTGGAGATCGGATCTTTCTATGTTGCCCAGGCTGGTATTAAATTCCTGGCCCCAAGAGATCCTCCTGCCTTGGCCACCCAATGTGCTGGGATTATAGGTGAGGACCACACTACACCTCCCTTGCTGTTCTTGATAGCTGGGAAATACCATTGTGGTTTGGCTTTTCCTGTTTTCAAACTTTAAGTGAATGAAATCATACGAGAAGATGTATCTATTGTTGCATGTGCACCTTATCTCTTAATCTGTGCTTGGGACACTGCTTTGGGTACTACTTTAGGCATTGCTTCAGGCATCTTTTAATTGTACAGGCATTGCTTAACTGAGTCGGAAAGTCTGGAAACTAAGTTTTCGGGCTATCCTGAGCAAAACAAGATGGAGAGCTGGTCTCAGTGGTTCACATCTATAATCCAAGCACATTGGGAGGGGAGGAGGATTGCTTCAAGTCTGGAGATTGAGATCAACCTGAGCAAGAGTGAAAACGTGTCTCTACTAAAAATAGAAAAAAATAGCCGGGCGTTCTAGTGTGTGCCTGTAATGCGGTACTTGGAAGGCTGAGACAGGAGGATTGCCCAGGAGTTTCAGGTTGCAGTGAGCAATAATGATGTCACTGCACTCTTGTGGGGGAAAGGGAGCGAGACTTTGTCTATGAAAACCCAAAAAGAAAAGAACAAAAAGCAAGATGGAGGCAGGACAAGTTCCAGCTGGTTAGAACCATGGTGGTGAAGAAATCCACTGCTTCTCAACCTCTTGACCTTGCAGCTTCGTTACACACCTCATTACCATACAAGTTTCTAAAGAAATCTCTCTCCCATCTTGCACCTGATGCCATGACAGTTCCTGTTTGACCATATTTAGTCAAGAGGAGGGTGTCACCCTAATTTCAGAAAAACACTGCCCCTTTCCAAGAAATAACATCAATATTCCTCCCCTTGTTTAGCCTATAATTAAGCTGTTGCTTAAATAGAGGGGCCAAAGGAACCATGGGGCTGTTTCTCCTCTTCAGAGAGAACTGGCCTCCAGTCTGTGGATTAGGTTTTCTATGCTTCTTGAATAAAACTTGTCATATTTACTGTTGGCTCACTCCTGAATTTGTTGCATGAAGCCAAGGACCCACTTGGACTTCAAGTGATTCCCTCCTGTGTCAGAAGTGCCTTGGGCACATCCCGCTCACATTTGAACACTACAGCCATTGTCTTGTGCCATAATAGCATTTCTTTTGTTGTACTCTTTTTGACATTGGTATCAGATTCCTAAAGGAATTGTAAGTAAAAATATGAGAATGATAA
>NW_012154929.1:23940-25697 GCF_000956105.1 Propithecus coquereli | reverse complement strand
GGGTTTTATTCACCCCGGTGGCTTAGGTAAAAGACATAAATGGTTACCTGTGACAATCCATCAGCCTGGCATGGGCGACCAATGGTTCTGGGCTTTGAATGGTATCATGTGGACAGTGGAAAGTCATAATTTCTGAGGGAATAGCAAATGCAGCACAGAAACGGGACGGGGCTGTGGATATCTGAAACCTCTTGTGGTTCTGTGTGGCTATGGATTGATGCACCGAGCCCTTCATAGAATGATCTGGACTGCCACTGGTATTGGGAACCATAGGAATTCTGTGGCAATTTTGGATTCTGTTTGAATTTGCCAAGCATACTGTAGGTGATGTCAGACACAGTGTGGTGTAAGGGCAAAAATGAAGGTGCAATATGATGTGCCACATTGACATCTGGTGATGCAAGCATGACCTGAAATGGCCTGATTGCAAATCCCCTTCCCACTCTGTTCTCTTGGTTAAGGTATCCTAGCCCAACACACCTTTTATCAAGGGGTCCAGGCAGAGTTTCTGATTATTATTCCTTTGTAGTGGGTTTCAATTTCATTCCTACCCACAGTTTTTCAAACAAGCCAATTGCATCCTCCCAAAGGAATCAGGGACCATCACAGTCTCCTCATCCTACACAGCTTGCATCCAGCACTCCCTGGTTGCTCACTGATATCCATAGTGCAGCCTCCATGTACTCCTGTGTGGGAAGTGGTGTCCCGTGTCTCTCAGGCTGTCAGTATATTTGATTAACGAGCTGATGATGATGATATCTTTCCAATGTCAGGAGCCATGTGTTTTGCATCACTGTAACTCAGGGTGAGAATACTACCCTTATCAGTAGAAGGAAAAGTAGGGGATGCCAGAGAGAGGCTAATGATGGGGGTCAATTAGGTGGGAATGGCCATGGACATGTGTCTGTGGTGTCCAAGAATGGCTGTTTCATGCATGTAGAGATGGAGTATGTCTGATGGCCCTAGGGCACTGCATTGGGATGATGTGACTTTCTCTGTGCCACAGAAATTGCTGGTAAAGAGAGTGTGGATCTCTTTATGTCAGGGCTACAGGTTAGATACTTGTTTGTGCACCTGTCTGTTGTCGCTGATGGTCGTACACTGTGATAAGTGGGCCCCCGAGGACAGAGTGTCAGCAATGGGAAAGTTTCTCCTCTAAATTGGGTATTCTGGGAGGAGGTTGGGGAAGGGTAGGTATGTGGGGGAAATGGATTGTGTTTCCTAAGCAGGGGCTGTTTGTGGTTTCATATGTCCCCATCATAACAGAACAGTGTGACCTTTGAAGACGTGTCTGTGAAGTTTTCCTGGGAGGAATGGAGTCTTCTTAATGAGGCTCAGAGATGCCTGTATCGTGACGTGATGCTGGAGAACTTGACACTTATAACGTTCCTGGGTAAGGCCCTTACACTTATCCCTGTCACCTGAGGTAGTCTCTGCCCTTCTCCTTTTTCCTCATTGGCAAGACTTTCTCACTTCAGGAGTGTCGACACAACTTCTTTTTTTCACTTCTCTAGGTATGTTCTATGGTTGTTAGGACTGGGTGTGGGTTGTGCCATTTCCTCTCGTAGAGCCGCCCCAACACCTGCTTTCCTGCAGACTCCCAGGGAAGGATTCAGGGTCAGGGTCTTGCAGTTACCCTAATACATCTGATGTTGCTTGTCTTCTGGATGTCTGGGTGACTGCAGATCAAAGCCTCCTGTCTGTCCCAGATTCTCGTTCCCTCCTTTATCTACATTTGTTCGTGTCTGCCTGTGCTA
>NW_012154929.1:19625-23890 GCF_000956105.1 Propithecus coquereli | reverse complement strand
CGGAACACGAGGTTAGAGAGCCAGCCTGAGGTCACTTGGTTCCACGACTAAAAGTAGGTTACAGAGAGGCCTGAGTTCACGGAATCCCACCATGGACACAATCCTGAATGGCCTTGCCTTTTGCACGTCTTCTCATGCTGCAGAAGGTCTTAAGGAACCCACACAAGGAGGGCATGTTTTAGTTCCTCATTGGCCCCGACTCCCACCCCCGTGTTGTGTAGACTGTGGTGTCCTGGGACTCTTAAGTGCTTTTTCTCCAGTCCTTCGATCTGGGGATCTTGGAGAAACCCCAAAGCCAGGGCTCTATGTCCATGATACAGGTTATGGGGAGGTGTCTTCATTGATGTCCAGTGATGTAAATACATGTGGAGGTTAACCCAGAAGCTGTTACTAGGATATGCAAATGCTTAGAGGACAAACTGAATAGATGGAGGAGGTGACGTTACCTGGGTCTTAAGAGGCTCTATGTGGTTGCAGAGTGGAGAACAGAATGTGGACTTGAAGGAGGTGGAAGGAAGACTAGGGTGGAGGCTCCTGCCATAGTTGACATGAGAGCTAATGGAGCAGAGTTGTGGTTTTGGAGATGTGGCTGGATTCTGGATTCATGTTTTTTAAAGGCGCAACTAGATTTTCTAATGTGACCGGTAAAGGCTTGAAAGAGAGGATTTAAGAATGACCAGCAGCAGTTCACCAGTGTCCCTCCCCTGCTCTCCCCTCCCGTCCCCTTAAAGAAAAAAAAGAAAAGGAAAGAGGAATGACCCCAGGGTTTTTGGTCTTAGCAGCTGTAGCATTGGAAGCTGCATCAACTGTGATGAGCACCTTGCTGTTAGCTATAAATATTCACTGAAGATATCAGGAGTTTTGCTCTGACCATTGTTAGTAGCAAAACTCCAAATTGTTTTTCCTCTGCTCTTTTCCCACAACAGTCAACACAGAATAATTCTGTGACCAGATAGATGTGTGTGAAGGGTCTTCCCCAGACACCAAGTAGTTCTACAGAGGACACCAGGTGGGCGTCCTTCCATTCAACTTCAGTGTGATCTGCAGGTTGAGGGCTCAGGCCCACGAGACTGCCCCCCAACCTCTGATAGCAATGAGAAGTTCCAGCATGTTTTTCCTGTGCTTCTGATTGACCTGCTATAGATCTGTTTCCAATGACCCCTTCCTTAAGTTCCATTAATGTGCTGGAGCCAGTCACAGAACTTACGAAGTCATTTATGTTTACTGGTCCATTATAAAGGATATTAGAAATGATAAAGAAGAAGAGCTGCATAGTGCAAGGCATGGGGGAAGGGGCACAGAGTTTCTATATGCCACCTGGTTGTACCAGCCTCCTGAAAGCTCCCTGAGCTCTGTTCTTTGGGTTTTTTATGGAAGCTTCACTATATAGGCATGATTGATTAATCATTCACCATTGCTGATAAGCGTCAGCTCCATTTCTCTTTCTGGAGATTTGGGTGTTAGGATGAAGTTCCCAGAACTCTGATCCTACCTTAGTCTTTTCCAAGACCAGCCCTCATCCTGAATTTACACCAGGGACTGCCAGCCACCAGCGAGTCATTAGCATACATGAAGACATCAGTTGTGAGATTCCAGGGATTTTAGTTGCATGCCACAAAAAGGTACGAAGACCAAATATATATTCATAATATCATAGCTTCATTAAGAGTGTGAGATGTTTTAGAAGCCGCTAAGTGGAAGTATCTAATAGGCATCTGGACACATAGTTGGGATATCTGGGGAAACGTTGATAATGCAGACATCCAGTATATGGTAGCTACTGTGTGGACCAGGTTAGTCAGCCATTGGTCACATTTGGGAGGGTCGGTCTTTAGATTATAGTTTTAAAGCTATTAGGGGTACAACAAGGAGAAGTTAGGGCTGTTGCTTGGGTACCTGAGTGATGGTATAGACCTCTGGACCACAGCTGAGGGAAGGTCAGTGGCCATAAAAGGAAGATGTATTAGAGAACATAGTTTGGCAGCAGACGTAGGCTTCTAGGGAGAGAATAGACATGAGAGGGATGCAGAAGCATTGAAGTAATTGAAGGTAGGTTACACTCAGGTTGGAGCTTGTGCTTATTCACCACTTTGTGGATTTACCAACATTCTGTGACAAATTAGGTGGGGTCTGAGGGGTTTTATTCACCCCGGTGGCTTAGGTAAAAGACATAAATGGTTACCTGTGACAATCCATCAGCCTGGCATGGGCGACCAATGGTTCTGGGCTTTAAATGGTATCATGTGGACAGTGGAAAGTCATAATTTCTGAGGGAATAGCAAATGCAGCACAGAAACGGGACGGGGCTGTGGATATCTGAAACCTCTTGTGGTTCTGTGTGGCTATGGATTGATGCACCGAGCCCTTCATAGAATGATCTGGACTGCCACTGGTATTGGGAACCATAGGAATTCTGTGGCAATTTTGGATTCTGTTTGAATTTGCCAAGCATACTGTAGGTGATGTCAGACACAGTGTGGTGTAAGGGCAAAAATGAAGGTGCAATATGATGTGCCACATTGACATCTGGTGATGCAAGCATGACCTGAAATGGCCTGATTGCAAATCCCCTTCCCACTCTGTTCTCTTGGTTAAGGTATCCTAGCCCAACACACCTTTTATCAAGGGGTCCAGGCAGAGTTTCTGATTATTATTCCTTTGTAGTGGGTTTCAATTTCATTCCTACCCACAGTTTTTCAAACAAGCCAATTGCATCCTCCCAAAGGAATCAGGGACCATCACAGTCTCCTCATCCTACACAGCTTGCATCCAGCACTCCCTGGTTGCTCACTGATATCCATAGTGCAGCCTCCATGTACTCCTGTGTGGGAAGTGGTGTCCCGTGTCTCTCAGGCTGTCAGTATATTTGATTAACGAGCTGATGATGATGATATCTTTCCAATGTCAGGAGCCATGTGTTTTGCATCACTGTAACTCAGGGTGAGAATACTACCCTTATCAGTAGAAGGAAAAGTAGGGGATGCCAGAGAGAGGCTAATGATGGGGGTCAATTAGGTGGGAATGGCCATGGACATGTGTCTGTGGTGTCCAAGAATGGCTGTTTCATGCATGTAGAGATGGAGTATGTCTGATGGCCCTAGGGCACTCCATTGGGATGATGTGACTTTCTCTGTGCCACAGAAATTGCTGGTAAAGAGAGTGTGGATCTCTTTATGTCAGGGCTACAGGTTAGATACTTGTTTGTGCACCTGTCTGTTGTCGCTGATGGTCGTACACTGTGATAAGTGGGCCCCCGAGGACAGAGTGTCAGCAATGGGAAAGTTTCTCCTCTAAATTGGGTATTCTGGGAGGAGGTTGGGGAAGGGTAGGTATGTGGGGGAAATGGATTGTGTTTCCTAAGCAGGGGCTGTTTGTGGTTTCATATGTCCCCATCATAACAGAACAGTGTGACCTTTGAAGACGTGTCTGTGAAGTTTTCCTGGGAGGAATGGAGTCTTCTTAATGAGGCTCAGAGATGCCTGTATCGTGACGTGATGCTGGAGAACTTGACACTTATAACGTTCCTGGGTAAGGCCCTTACACTTATCCCTGTCACCTGAGGTAGTCTCTGCCCTTCTCCTTTTTCCTCATTGGCAAGACTTTCTCACTTCAGGAGTGTCGACACAACTTCTTTTTTTCACTTCTCTAGGTATGTTCTATGGTTGTTAGGACTGGGTGTGGGTTGTGCCATTTCCTCTCGTAGAGCAGCCCCAACACCTGCTTTCCTGCAGACTCCCAGGGAAGGATTCAGGGTCAGGGTCTTGCAGTTACCCTAATACATCTGATGTTGCTTGCTTCTGGATGTCTGGGTGACTGCAGATCAAAGCCTCCTGTCTGTCCCAGATTCTCGTTCCCTCCTTTATCTACATTTGTTCGTGTCTGCCTGTGCTAGGAATTGCTGTCATGGACATGGTCACTACTTACATGGACCACAGCCTATCCTTGCAACACCTTCCTTCAAAATTGTTTTCATAGTATTTTTGTGGGTGCAGTGGCATGTGCCTTTAGACCCAGCCACTCAGAGGCTCACTTCAGTGGATCCATTGAACCGAAGGGTTCTAGGCCAGCCCAGGCAACATAGTGAGATCTCATGTCTAAAAATAAATAAATATATGGGGCCAGGAGTGGTCGCTCTCACCTGTAATTCTAGCACTTTGGAGGGCTGAGGCGGAAGGATAGCTTGAGGTCAGGAGGAGTTCGATCGAGACCAGCCTGAGGAAGAGCGAGACCCTGTCTCTACAAAAAAGAGAAAAATTAGCCAGGCA
>NW_012154929.1:18868-19575 GCF_000956105.1 Propithecus coquereli | reverse complement strand
TTCAGTCTCATTGAACACAGGAGAGTTCACACTGGAGAAAGGCCTTATGAGTGCAGTGAATGTGGGAAATCTTTTGCTTATAATTCTAGTCTCTTTAATCACAGGAGACTACATACTGGAGAAAAGCCTTATGAGTGCAGCGAATGTGGCAAAACCTTTGCTCTAAAGGCCGTTCTCATCAGGCACAGCAAAGTTCACACTGGAGCAAAGCCTTATGAATGCAGTGAATGTGGGAAGTTCTTTGCTTATATCTCTAATCTCATTAAACACAGGAGACTTCACACTGGAGAAAGGCCTTATGAGTGCAGTGAATGTGGGAAATCTTTTGTTTATCCTTCTAGTCTCATTAATCACAGGAGACTACATACTGGAGAAAGGCCTTATGAGTGCAGTGAATGTGGCAAAACCTTTGTTCAAAAGGCCCTTCTCGTGAGGCACAGGAAAGTTCACACTGGAGAAAAATCTTATGAATGCAGTGAATGTGGAAAAACCTTTGCTGAAAATTTCAGTCTCATTAAACACAGGAGACTTCACACTGGAGAAAAGCCTTATGATTGTAGTGAATGTGGAAAAACCTTTGCTGAAAAGGCCGGTCTCATGAGGCACAAGAATGTTCACACTGGAGCAAAGCCTTATGAGTGCAGTGAATGTGGCAAAACCTTTGCTGAAAAGGCCCATCTCGTGAGGCACAAGAACGTTCACACTGG
>NW_012154929.1:16935-18818 GCF_000956105.1 Propithecus coquereli | reverse complement strand
GACGGGTGTTAGGATGGGGGTGGGGGGAGCCTGTAAAGCTTCAGAGTACACGAATCGACTACAATATGCTAATGCTTATTAGCTTCAGCTTCCAGTGGACCCAATTTCTGTCCGAATGAGTCTATGGATAAAGTTGATTTGTGGCTTTTGCAAGCATCCTAAGTGATATTTTATTTTATTTTATTTTATTGGATACGATGTATTGTTCCCTCATCCAGGCTGGAGTGTAGTGGCATCATCATAGCTCACTGCAGCCCTCAACTCCTGGGCTCAAGCAATCTTCCTACCTCAGCCTCTGAGTACCTGGAACTACAGGCGCAGACCACCACACCAGCTACTGTTTTGCTGTTTTTTTGTCGGCAGGATCTCGCCATGTTGCCCATGCTGGTCTCCAACCTCCAGCCTCAAGCTAGCCTCCATCCTAGGCCTGCCAAAATGCTGAGATTACAGGGCTGAGCCACACGCCGGGCCTCCAGTGATATTCCAGATTTTAGGAAGAATCCGAGCATCACAGACTCTGAACTAACACGTTTCCAAACACCGGGGCGATGAGTTGCACACAGTACCCCCAGAAATGTGATTAAGCCCCTTCTAAGAAACGAAGCCCCTCCTCTGCAGTTGGACCTGGTGTCGCCATTCCCCAGCGTCCCTCACGGTGGCGCTTCGCCCTTTCTCCTGGAAGCCTGACGGGGTCGACCTCGCCCACGCACTCTGCATCTCCGGGAACTACATTACCCAGAATGCTCTCCGAGGAGCGGAATTGTCGTTCAGGCAAAGAAGCCTCTGAATATAGGCCCTTTTGCGGAGCTTACGTCACGTCCGGTCGGGACTTCCGGCGTCCATCTTGCGGCGGCCATTTTTGCTTGTCTTGGGTGCATCCAGTTGCGCGGGGTCTGTAGCGTTGTGACAGGATCGAAAAAGTCCAAGAGGAGTGGTTGTGCTTGCTACGCATCGGCGGGTCTGAGGCTCCGTGAGGCCTCCAGGCGTGACCCGCGACAGGCGGGGCTAGGGACCGCCGTGACCCGCCCTCCCAGAGTCCGATGGCGGCAGCCGAGCCCAGGGAGCCGGCTCAGGTAAGTGCGACGTCCTCCGGACCTCTCTAGACCTGACCCGACTCAGACAATAAGGCCCCATTGAGGAGAACTCGATCGCGTTCCTGCAGTCCAGGTCTCTGCCCTCCACAGTGAGGCGCTCCTGGTGGGATCCCTATTTCTACCATGAAATGGGATGTGGTGTCGCAGAGTGTGACAGGCAGAGGGACTGGCACGTGCAAAGGCTCGGAGGTGCGACTGAACTGGGAAGGTTCGTAACTCGGGGACGTTTTGTGTGTACTGGGAACAGAGATTGTTAGGCAGAGTTACTCTTGCTGCAGTATGCTGGAGGTTGCACTTGAATTTTGAGACTCTGGCAGCCGTGGAGTTTTCAATAAAGGGGGGACTCTATATATACGGGGTTTTTAAAAATTTCCCAAGGGATGTTCAGGAGAAGAAGAGAGTAGAAGGAAGTGATGAGGACGTTGAGGCATTAGGAGGTTAAATATTTGTTGAAGGTCATATATCTAGTAGGAGGTGGCTTTTGTCATAGAGCACTCACCGGAACCACGAGGTTAGAGAGCCAGCCTGAGGTCACTTGGTTCCACGACTAAAAGTAGGTTACAGAGAGGCCTGAGTTCACGGAATCCCACCATGGACACAATCCTGAATGGCCTTGCCTTTTGCACGTCTTCTCATGCTGCAGAAGGTCTTAAGGAACCCACACAAGGAGGGCATGTTTTAGTTCCTCATTGGCCCCGACTCCCACCCCCGTGTTGTGTAGACTGTGGTGTCCTGGGACTCTTAAGTGCTTTTTCTCCAGTCCTTCGATCTGGGGATCTTGGAGAAACC
>NW_012154929.1:12113-13804 GCF_000956105.1 Propithecus coquereli | reverse complement strand
GAGTGTAGTGAATGTGGGAAATCTTTTGCTTATCGTTGTAGTCTCATTAATCACAGGAGACTACATACTGGAGAAAGGCCTTATCAGTGTAGTGACTGTGGGAAATTATTTCGGCAAAGTTCTGCACTCCAGAGTCATCGGAGAATTCACACTAGAGAAAGGCCTTATGAGTGCAGTGAATGTGGCAAAACCTTTGCTGAAAAGTCCCATCTCGTGAGGCACAGGAACGTTCACACTGGAGCAAAGCCTTATGAGTGCAGTGAATGTGGAAAAACCTTTGCTGAAAAGGCCCATCTCGTGAGGCACAGGAACGTTCACACTGGAGCAAAGCCTTATGAGTGCAGTGAATGTGGAAAAACCTTTGCTGAAAACTTCAGTCTCATTAAACACAGGAGAGTTCACACTGGAGAAAGGCCTTATGAGTGCAGTGAATGTGGCAGAACCTTTGCTGCAAAGGTCCATCTCTTGAGGCACAGGAATGTTCACACTGGAGCAAAGCCTTATGAGTGCAGTGAATGTGGAAAAACCTATGCTGATAACTTTAGTCTCATTAAACACAGGAGAGTTCACACTGGAGAAAGGCCTTATCAGTGCAATGAATGTGGAAAATCATTTAATGCAAGCTCTTCACTCTTGCAACATTCCAGAATTCACTCTGGAGAAAGGCCTTACGAGTGTAGTGAATGTAAGAAATCTTTTGCTTATCCTTCTAATCTCATTAATCACAGGAGACTACATAGTGGAGAAAGGCCTTATGAGTGCAGTGAATGTGGGAAATCTTTTGCTTATCCTTCTAGTCTCATTAATCACAGGAGACTACATACTGGAGAAAGGCCTTATCAGTGTAGTGAATGAGGGAAATTATTTCGGCAAAGTTTTGCACTCCAGAGTCATCAGAGAATTCACACTAGAGAAAGGCCTTATGGATGTACTGAATTTGGGAAGTCCTTTGCTCATACTTCTAGTCTTGTTAAACATGGGAGAGTTCATACAGGAGAAAGGCCTTATGAGTGCAGTGAATGTGGAAAAACCTTGGCTCAAAAGGCCATTCTCATGAGGCACAGTAATGTTCACACTGGAGCAAAATCTTACGAATGCAGTGAATGTGGAAAAACCTTTGCTGAAAATTTCAGTCTCATTGAACACAGGACAGTTCACACTGGAGAAAGGCCTGATGAATGCAGTGAATGTGGAAATTCGTTTCATCACAGCTCTTCACTCCTTCCACATTGGAGAGGTCACACTGGAGAAAAGCCTCGTAAATGAAGTCAATTTGGGAAATTCTTTAGCCAAAACTCTAGCTTGACTATCCACAGGAGCATTCCCAGCGAGGAAGTAGGTTTTGAGTGCAGTGAATATGAGAAAGCCTTCGGCGTTCTCTTCCTGGGTACCAGAATGTTCAACTGAGAGAAGCAATGTAGATGTACAGGGCGTGGTGGTTCATGTTCAGTATAACACTGGGGGAGATCCCTCATGAGGGAGTCATCTGCCTAAATTGAATGTCATCCATTGAATATCTGCACAAATTCCAGGAATGTAGGAGCTACATTGCATTTCTAATCCTGCCCAGGTGCCTTGCCAGGATCATGTGACTGCTAGTTTTCTGGCAAAAGCCATTTCCCTTCTACCACTTGGCAGGTTTTGCAGGTGCCGACAGTGTGTCCTTCACCCACCTCATCAGGTTCCAGACA
>NW_012154929.1:0-1588 GCF_000956105.1 Propithecus coquereli | reverse complement strand
AGCCACTGCGCTCGGCCATAATTCACACTTAAAGCTGTTTGAACTTTAAATTATTTTGAACCTTGAGAGGAATGTGACTATGGAGTCTGAGTCACAGGACATGCAGCTGCAAACCATACATTTTAATTTTTTCCCTGTAAATAATAAAGACCAAACAGCACCAGAGGTAAGACCTCTACAGACACTGCCCCTTTTCATGGAGTAATAATCTTCCTTGGAATGTGGCAATGTGTGACCAATGAAACTGCTGTAACTTATGCACTGATCTCGAATGAAAAATGTTGCAATCTTGGTATAGTTTCCATCTCTAAGAGTGGTCTCTGCTCCATCTGAAGCCCCCTCCACTCCATTTTTTCTTCAAAGTCTTTGGAGAACTTTTAGACCGTAATAGATCCTGCCCGTCCTCTGTTCAAACCTTTCCATGGCTTCTAGAATCCTCACGATGAAGGGACAAACAATCCTACCATTCCAGGCCCTTTTCCACCTCACACTCTGTTCCCTGGAGACACAGTCCCACATTCACGCCTCCACACCTGCGGATCCCCCATTGGGATACTCTCCCTGGGGGTGCGCACGTGAATGGGTTCCCTCAGCAAGGCCATCGCCATCGGAATATGTGGGCGGACCTGTGCACCGCGGTCCCCATCCTGGGCCTGGCGGGGCACCCTGGGCGGCATACAGGGGCTCAGACCCCATCGGGTCTGTCACCTCAGCACAGACCTTGGAAAGCCAACCCGACAGCCGGGAGGGATATGCCGGAAGTCCCGCCCCGGCACTACGTGCCCCGCATGGAAACATCCGTTTCAGCGCCTTCATTGGCTGAGCTTCGCGGCCGCCCACGCGCAGCCTTCTGGGTAACGTCGCTGCCACCCATCTGAGGCAGCTGTTGGGACGCTTTCATCCTGCCTCTCAGATTAAAGGCCCAGTGTTAGCCCAAGGGGCGCTGGAAAATGGCACACCGAGGTCCAAGGACAAAGGAGGGACATCTCCCTTTGTTAATAGGGTCTTATTCATGTTTCTGTGAAGTGTCGTGTGCGTCTGATCAGCCAAGTGTTAGGGGACACATTATTCCGATCTCCTTGAAACCCAGCATGCCCTCAGAAGCTGAAAATATTATTTGAGATTCTTCCAATGGTCTTGAATCCAAATGCACATGTCATTCCATAGTTATTGCAACACAAGACGAGTCCACCTGAACCTGAAGCTAAAATTATCATATCGTAGTTCAAATCCGTGTACTCCGAAGCTTTAGAGTTTTCCCCCTCCCCTCCAATCTGTGTGTTTCATCAGTGACAAGAGGAAAAAATAACCTGGACTGGGACATGACAAGCAAGGAACAGGACAGATGTCAGGCCACCCTGCAGGAGGAGTAAAAAGATGGATCCTGTGTGGTTGTCCTGTAAAACAACACTCCTGCCTGTGTAGTTAATTATCGTGTCTAATTCATTAAGCAATACTTTTATTGATTTAATGTCTCTTAGTTGATATCCTGACATATATGCTGCTATGTTAGGAATCTGACATCAATCTCAAAAAGAATAAGGACACAAGCGGTGTTTTTACGAGACAATGGCTAGAATGTTCAAAC
>NW_012154928.1:6730-7098 GCF_000956105.1 Propithecus coquereli | reverse complement strand
CTTCCTATATGTTAAATGTAGTCATTTCTTGGCAATCGCCTATGTACTTAGGACAGAACAATAGCCTTAAATATCTCAAAAGGCCATAATTGTGTCTCTTCGTGTCATTTCACATTTATTTGCATAATACTGCATGAGTGTTCAAAGGTAATAGTAATCATTATCATCATCATCATTATTTATACATATATGTATATATATTGCAGAGTTATTTACAGTTCACAAAGTGCTTTCACATATATTTAGATTCAAATGAGCACTTAGTTCAATTATAAGCAACTATTCCATCATATGTGCTTTTATGTACATTTTCTTTGCTCCTCACAAGACTTTGCAAAGCAAGCAGAGTAGCAATATTATTCATATTT
>NW_012154928.1:2826-3145 GCF_000956105.1 Propithecus coquereli | reverse complement strand
GACTATAATGGTGTTGCTGTCTATCAATTTGTTTAGATTAAGTAGAGTTTGCTTTATGAATCTGGGTGCACCTAAGATTGGTGCATACATATTTAAAATTGTTATGTCTTGTTGTTGAACTGTACCATTCATGATTATATAGTGACCCCCTTTGTTTTTCATTACTTTTGTTGATTTAAAAACCAAGTTGTCTGAGATCAAAACTGCCACACCAGCCTTCTTTTGGCTTCCATTTGCTTGAAACATTGTCCCCCCCCCCTTTACTTTGAGTCTAAATGCATCCTTGCAGGTTAGATGCATTTCTTGGAGACAGCAGATG
>NW_012154928.1:0-1478 GCF_000956105.1 Propithecus coquereli | reverse complement strand
TCCTTATTCTCCACCTCAGTGGGGGCAGGACCAGGAGTGAGTCTGGGTGGGGCTGGGTTGGGTAGGCCTGCCCTCAGGCTCCACCACTGCTGTTATCAGGGGTCAACTTCTGCTCTTTGTTTCTGTACAAAGCTGCCGGGAGGGGCTGAAATGGCTCCACTCAGCTGAAAGTCTGGGCTTGAGGGCTGGGGCTGTCCAAGACCCCCACTCTGGAGCAGGTCTCACTCCCCTCCTCTCTCCCCCACACAGTGGCCTCTCCCAGGCCTCTGCCAGCAAGCAGAACCTCAGGTCTATGGATCTCCCCTGGCTGTGACGTGGGCCGGGAGGTTCCCTACTCAGGATGGTAGCCTGAGCTATCCTTATTCTCCCCCTCAGTGAGGGCAGGACCGGGAGTGAGTCTGGGTGGGGCTGGGTTGGATAAGCCTGCCCTCAGGCTCCACAGCTGCTGTTAGCAGGGGTCAAAGTTCTGCTCTTTGTTTCTGTGCAGAACTGCTGGGAGGGGCTGAAATGGCTCCACTCAGCTGAAAGTCTGGGCTTGGGGGGTGGGGCTGTCCAAGACCCGCACTCTGGAGCAGGTCTCGCTCCCCTCCAATCTCCCCCTCTCCGTGTCCTCTCCCAGGCCTCTGCCAGCAAGCAGGGCCTCAGGCTGATGGATCTCCCCTGGCTGTGACGTGGGCTGGAGGTTCCCTACCCAGGATCATAGCCTGAGCTGGGTGCACAGCCCTCTTTTAGGAGGAGGGTTGCCGGTCAGGCACGCTGATCTGCCCCTGAAGGCACACACTCCTCAGTAGGCTCTTTCACAGATCTCTCCTCCTTGCCCCAGGGCAGTGCGATCGTGACCTGGGTGTAAGGGGTCTGGTCTGCAGGTCTGATCCCTGGACCCTGGAGATCAATCCCTGACCCTGCCAGGGGGAGAGGTGCTGGTCTTGAATCACCTACAGGGTGCTTAAGCTGGATCGATTTCACTCCATCTCGGGATTTGCCCCACTCTCCTGGAGTCCCCAGGCAAGTAGCACCTGGGAGGGCTGGCGGGTAGGGAACTCACAGTCTGAGTACCCCTCAGTCTGCTGTAGGGCCCCAAAGGAAAGGTCCCATTCCTTGGAGATGCCTCCCTGTCATGGCTAAATTGTCTCTCTGGGCACGCACGAGTAGGGAGGGGAAGGAGAGTGGAGCACTATGGCGTCTGCCGCTAGGCTGGGGTCTGCGCCCGGGGAGGTGCCCCAAGGGGGCTAGGAGCCCGGCGCTGAGTCCGCAAGAGGCCACTGCTCACTGGCGGCAGCCGTCTCTGGGCTGGTGTCGACAGGTCTCTCAAGCCGCTCAGGAGCCCACCAGCAGTTCAAGATGCAAGGGAGGGGGAAGTTAACCGCTCCACCTACCCTTGTCGCTGGTCTTTCATCTTCTCGGGACCTTTCTCCTTCCAGTTCTCCTCTGCAACGTCTTCCCGTGGAGTCTCCTGTAGTTTCAGGCACCCTTCCTTC
>NW_012154927.1:8054-9384 GCF_000956105.1 Propithecus coquereli | reverse complement strand
TACAACTGAGGCCAGTTATAGTAGGAAACACAAATATTTAAAAGATTATGTGTTATAAGATAGCCTTACTTGGAAGGGATGGTGGTTTCATTGAGTCTTTTTTGGAGTGTTCCTTCAGATGCTAGACCATAAAAACAGATGACGTGAAGAAGAAACTACAGCCAGTGGCCCATAAAATGGCCATAATCCCATCAAACACCAAGAACAATTATAGTGCAAACTCATATCACTAGGCCTATCAAGTTATAATTTGTATATATCTATTTTAGAAACTGCATCATTTAACCTCGCTCACAAAGGTGTTAGGAAGATTAACTAACTAGATAATTTCACAAAGTGCTTAGACAATAAAAGTTAAAGAGATAAATGTCAAGGATTATTGCTTTAGACCCTCTGCCAATGCTAAAAGACCAAAGTTAATGTTTTGTTTCGTTTTCTACTGTCTAGATAGCTCAAGTTCATTAGTTCCAAAAATGGGGGAAGTGGGAAGTGAGAAATATCTCTCCATGAGAAAGAGAACATAGATTCACATCACAAGGGTAGTCAAAGTCATTGGATTTATTAGAGCATTTCTCCACTCACAAAGTTTTGGGAGACATGAGTGTCTTATATTTCTTCACGTCTTGCTAGAAAAGGCACTGACTACCTTTGTTTTGGATTATCTTTTTACATGTGTTTATATACTGAATAGCCTTAGAAGATAGAGATTTTGTCTCTCTCCAGAGCCAAGGGCAAGTTTACTTTCAGTCTTGGAAGATAACAAATACGTCTCTCTCTGAAAAAAAAGGGCCAACATATTTACCACCCACTATCAAACATTTGGATTCTTTATGCTTAGGGTTCTTCTCCTGTAATGTAACTTATCTGGCCCTCTTTGTGTCATGCTGTGGGATTTGAACCTTATGGAACTGATGTGAAAAAATGCTGACAATCTGGCTACTGCTATTGCCCTAAGTAATAAAGTCCTTTGTCTTTGATCCAGGAGTCTCATGTCTTCTGCTAGCAACCATGAAGCTGTGGCAGGCTAAATGTTAGCTTGATTGTGGGTAAAATCTCAAATGACTGAGAGTTCTTTACACACACATGCACATACATGAGTAAGGAAGTTGATAACGGTTTACATGGAATAATCTTCTATAGAAATGAAAAAATTTCCCCTTACTACTCAAGAATATACATTTATTAAAGCACTATGCAGATGTTATTCTAGAATTCCATTCCCAACAAAAATCCCATGCTCTATGTACATGTGTGCACACATGTGTGTGAAAGAGAAAGATATTGTGGAGGGGAGAGAGAAAAAGAGAGACAGAGATACAGAGAAAGAGAG
>NW_012154927.1:5528-6349 GCF_000956105.1 Propithecus coquereli | reverse complement strand
AAAAAAAAAAAAAAAAAAGAAAATCAGTCTGTGTGAACAATGTGAGGAAAACTGAAGTTCAGAGGCAAGAGTTCTCCTCATTTCCCTTTCCCTTGCTTCTCAACAGCTGTGACTGACTGTTGACTTCCAGAACAGACATGTGAATTTAGATTCTGGACTACCTGTTTCATGTTTACTGAAGACAGTAAATATTCGGAAAGATGAGTCAATGACAATGTCTCAGACTTGTCCTGGATCTCCTTATGTAAATGCAGCCATTTTTTTAAGTTGTTGCTAGGAAGCCTAATGCTGAAGTGGAAGTGAAGTGAGATGTAACTAGCCAATCAAACATCCTCACTGAGTATTTACAGATTACAAGTCCAGAAGTTTAAAGAGTTTAAGAGAAAAAGGTTGGAAATGAAAGAAAGGGAGAGAAAGGGCTTTTGGAGAAAACATAGAATATGACAAGGAACAGAGACAGAAAGTATCGTAATGCATGATTATTCTGCCTAGGATGTCTTTCTCACACAATTCAACTTGTCATCTAACACTTTCTTCAACTTCACAACATGCTAACCTAGTCATGCTCTTTCCACTTATCTTCAAAGTTTAATTTCTCGTGTTTAGAATCCACAAGTTTTCACAATCTAGCCTCACCACATCTATGAAATCTCCTCAATCTTCTCTTCGTCTGTTTTTTCTAAAACTAAACTTCTACCACAGATGGATTTGTTAACTAAGTCTATAGGTAAGGTGGGCTATCAACTGACACTCAAAAACACCTTCTTTACCTGCTTGCTAATGGTTTGTATTCATCACTCAAGACACATATATCCTCAGGA
>NW_012154927.1:0-437 GCF_000956105.1 Propithecus coquereli | reverse complement strand
GAATTCTTGAATTTTATTCCTCAAACTACTTTTTTGTTCTGTCAATGTTGCTTAACTCAGTACATGGCACTGCCATCCAGTCTGCTGCCAGGAGTCATTATTGGAGCCTCTCTCTCAACACTCCTGCATCCATCAATGTCTGATCAATCCTACTGCTAGAATACATCCAGAATCTGTTCACTTTTTATCTTCTACATTTTAGGTCCAATCCAAATGACCACCACTGCCCTCTGGACTGCTCAAATTGCCTCCCATCCAATGCTTTTTGTTCCTTTCCATAGTCCATTGCCCACTGGTTATACATGAAAGCCAGAATAATCTTTTGGAAGCAGGCAAATGAATATATTAGCTTCCCTGCTACCCACCCACTCCCACCAGTACATACACACACACTTAAAAGCCTCCAATGACTTACTATTTCAATTAGAATAAAATTT
>NW_012154926.1:2561-3064 GCF_000956105.1 Propithecus coquereli | reverse complement strand
ATGAAGCCCACTTGGTCATGATGGATTATTTCTTAGTAAGCACCTGGATTCGGTTAGCTAGAATTTTGTTGAGAATTTTTGCATCTATATTCATAAGGGATATTGGTCTGTAGTCTTCCTTTTTTGTTGCATCATTTCCTGGTTTTGGTATCAGGGTTATGTTGGCTTCATAAAATGTGTTGGGGAGGAATCCATCCTTCTGGATGCTGTGGAATAATTTCTGCATGATAGGCACCAGTTCTTCTTTGTAGGTGTGGTGAAATTCAGGTGTGAAACCATCTGGTCCCGGATTTTTCTTTTTTGGAATGTCTTTTATTGCTGTTTCAATTTCAGTCCTTGACATTGGTCTGTTCAGGAATTCTATTTCTTCCTGATTGAACCTAGGGAGGCTGTGTGTTTCTAAAAATTTTTCCGTTTCCTCCACATTTTCCAGTTTGTGGGCATAAAGGTTTCTGTAATATTTACAAATTATATCTTGAATTTCCATGGCATCAGTTGTAATT
>NW_012154926.1:2228-2511 GCF_000956105.1 Propithecus coquereli | reverse complement strand
TTATATCTTGAATTTCCATGGCATCAGTTGTAATTTCTCCTTATTGAACCTAGGGAGGCTGTGTGTTTCTAAAAATTTTTCCGTTTCCTCCACATTTTCCAGTTTGTGGGCATAAAGGTTTCTGTAAGATTTACAAATTATATCTTGAATTTCCATGGCATCAGTTGTAACTTCTCCTTTTTTATTCCTGTTGGAGCTTATTAGGGATTTTTCTTTCCTGTTTTTCGTTGGTTTAGCCAAAGGTGTGTCAATTTTGTTTATTTTTTCAAAGAACCAACTTTTT
>NW_012154926.1:0-491 GCF_000956105.1 Propithecus coquereli | reverse complement strand
TTGGATAATGACATGCCCTGTTTAGTCTCTGAGCCAGTAGGTGGTGTTTGTGGGTGAGATTCGACCACACCCTTTATGATCAATCAGTAGATGCAACCCCATATAACTTTCAAAACCTTACAAGATAAATAGGAATTTGGACCAGACAAAGTAGAAGTGTTTAGAGACTAAATTGTTCAAGATTGTAGAGTTAGAAAGTAATAGAATCAAAACTAAAAACCAAGTCTCTTTGAAGCCAAACCTTTGTGTTTTATCATTAATCTATTTCTTCTCAATTGTAACACATAGTAAAGGATATCTGAAGACATGGTATAATACAACTATGAAATCAGTTGTCTTAAATATGTAGCTGTTAAACATTTGGAACTATGAGGCTTGTGGTGACTTGGCAATCTGCAGTCTACTTTTTCAAGTCCACTTATGGTACCAAGTTATCAGGTAATCAAGGCAATAATTCTGTAGAAGCCAGAAAACAAAACTACAAAATGAAT
>NW_012154925.1:8450-9173 GCF_000956105.1 Propithecus coquereli | reverse complement strand
TGAAGAGGAAGGTCTGAACTTCCAATATGAGATTTTCAAAGGTATTAAGGACTTGTACCCTCCACCATCTTAGGGGATATAATTTTTTCACTGAGAAAGGAAGGAAGGAAAAAAGGGCTATCAATACAGAGATCAGAAAGTAAGAAAACACCTACTGTCTTGCGGAGCTGGTGTTGGCTCAGGTTTTGGTGTTTCTCCTGTAAAACATGAAAATATTAGATATAAAGTGTATTTGAACGTCTGCTATTACATATCCTTCTATTTTCACTACTTTCATGGGTCAATATTGCTAAAATTTAACCATTCTTTTTTTTCCACTTCCCTTTCTCTCTCCAATTAATCATATCATAGAGAGGAGAATGAAGGAAAAGAGAATTAGGAGTTAAAAGTTAAACAAATTAGGTGCAAGAATAGCCACCAGAAATTGGAAGAGAATTTTTAGGCACCAATAGCATTGTATGAAAGAAGAACATGAGTTTTAGAAGCAGGAAGGCTTGCTTCAAATACCAAGCCCAGGGTTCAATTATATAGCCTTAATTTTTGTCAGCTACAAAAAAGGATTAGTAATATGTATAAATAGATAAAATATGTGAGTTACTGGTATGTAGTAGGTGCCCCCAATAGATGTTAGCTTCCAGGCAGACATCTTATAATTAGCTGTGAAATTACTTATAATTTCATTATTTGAAACTATGAAACGTGAACTATTGATTTGTAAAATAT
>NW_012154925.1:2038-2526 GCF_000956105.1 Propithecus coquereli | reverse complement strand
CTTTTTTAATTTAAAATTTTTTTTATTGCAACAGATTTGGGGGTACAAGTGGTTTTTGTTACATGAATAAATTACGTATAGTGGTGGAGTCAGGGCTTTTAATGTTCCTGTCACCTGAATAGTGGACATTTTACCCAATACATAATTTTTGATCCCTAACCCCCCCTCACCCTCCCCGCTTCTGAGTCTTCAAAGTCCATTATATCACTCAATATTAAAATTTTTTTAAATTTTCTTCTGTGCCTAATCCAAGGCTTTGCAAAGAGTAGGTAGAAAATAAATAAATCTTAAAAAGAGAAGGAAACCTAGAGGTCAAAAGTTACATAGAATCTTCTATGTCCATGTGATGTGTCTTAACCTATCAATCTAGTAACCTAGCAAAGAAAAGAATAGAAGAATGGAAAGAATGAATTATTCAGTAAATCTTTCTACCCTCTTTTTTGGTGGAGAGAGTGGTAAAGATACAAGAGTAGGATTTTGAGCTGGCA
>NW_012154925.1:0-343 GCF_000956105.1 Propithecus coquereli | reverse complement strand
AAACTATTATTCAGGGTGAGGATAAATTTAAGACACTTAAAGACAAAAACAGAGAGTTTCCTATTCCAAGATCCCCAGGGAAAGAACTAATAAAAGATTTACTTCGGAAAGCAGGAATTTTAACTCAGGAGGAATGAGTGGCCTAAAATTCTATGACTAAAGAAATTGATATATGTCTTAGTAAATCCAGGTCTAATTGCCTATACTAACAGCAATGATAATTAATTAGAAGCTGGGAGGTTTCAAGAATGGAATAGGAATAAGTTAACAGTATCATGTCAATGTCAATTCCTTGGTTGTGATAATGTCCTATCGTTAAATAAAATATTATTGTTGGAGGAAG
>NW_012154924.1:6063-6681 GCF_000956105.1 Propithecus coquereli | reverse complement strand
CTGTGCCACCCTTAGCCTCTCAGCCTTTGTGTTCAGTATTATCCTTTCACGTCACAACACGGCTGCAGCAGCTCCAAGTATCACATCCTCATCCAATAACACCCAAAATTCAAAAAAAGAGAAAGTTTCTTCTTTTTTTTTTTTGAGACAGAGTCTCACTCTGTTGCCCTGGATAGAGTGAGTGCCGTGGCGTCAGCCTAGCTCACAGCAATCTCAAACTCCTGGGCTCAAGCGATTCTACTGCCCCAGACTCCCGAGTAGCTGGGACTACAGGCATGCGCCACCATGCCCGGCTAATTTTTTCTATATATTTTTAGTTGTCCGATTAATTTCTTTCTAATTTTAATAGAAACGGGGTCTCGCTCTTGCTCAGGCTGGTTTCGAACTCCTGAGCTCAAACAATCGGCCCGCCTCGGCCTCCCAAAGAGCTAGGATTACAGGCGTGAGCCACCGTGAGCCACCGCGCCTGGCCTCTTAAGTTCTTGAAATGAGCCGACCTACAAGTAGTAGCTGATGGTTGATGAAAATGGCATCAATATGATCAGAACTTTTCATAACTAAAACTTAATTACCTATTTAATGGATTACCCATGTTATCATATACGTCCCTGTAATTGC
>NW_012154924.1:4325-6013 GCF_000956105.1 Propithecus coquereli | reverse complement strand
TAGGCTGGTCTTGAACTCCTGAGCTCAAACAATCCGCCCGCCTCGGCCTCCCAGAGAGCTAGGATTACAGGCGTGAGCCACCGCGCCCGGCAGAAAGTTCCTTCTTTATGGATCTTTTTAGGAGTGAGGGGAAACTTCCCCTAAATTCCCCCAGAGACTTCCCCTCATGTCTCATTAGCCAGAATGAAGTTACATGCTCGTTATAAACTAATTGCTGGGAAGAAATGGAGTTGCCATTACTGGCTTAGAGCGATTAAGACCAAGCCCGCTGGGCTGGGGAGAGTCCTGATTCTGCTGAAGCACACGGCTGCCCGGAACCCTGCACGAAACCGCGTCTGGCTTGCGGTGAGGGAGGGGGGCTGGAGGGGAAGTGTCCTGTCACACACCTTCACCATTTCTAGTTCCCACCCCGGCCTGTGAGACCGGGGCTTTCATTGTTTTATAGATAAGGAAACCAAGACTCAGAGACAAGGAGGTGCTTGGCCAAGGTCAACTGCCAGGGAATGATGGTGTCTGCCCCTCAGCACCTCCCACAGTCCGGCACACCTGGAAATGAAAGCCCAGGTGCACTGAGAACATTCATGCCTCTGTCCAATGGCTCTTGCTGTCCCTTTCTGGTGGCTGTGACTCCGAGAGCAGTTTGATTCTAAGGCAGAGAAACACTCACATAGTGGCCTTTCTCTCTGACAGGTGGCGGGAGGCCCCGGAGGAGTAGGTGGGCAAGACACGCTGCCCCCTCTTCCCGCGGGGGGGAGGGGGTGCAGTTAGGGAGCCGCCGTCCCCTCTTCCTGTTCACACCCCTCAGTCTGTTGGCCAGAGGGAAGTCAGTGCTGTGGGTCCCCCAGGGTCTGTACTGCGGGCCTGGCTCACCCTGCTTTGGGTTTCCGGTTCTCTTCCCGCAGCACCTTTGATCCTTTGAGACCCTGAAACGCTCAGTCCTCTCGCTGACCCACAGCCCGCTTCCCGCTGGAAGTGTGGCCGCTGCTCCCCCTCCAGGGCTGGGCAGGGGATGACCTGGCGCCCCAAGCCCTGCTTCCCGCTCCCTCCCCTTTCCCTGTGCTTGGAGCCAGGGACTCTGCTATGTGTAGGCCGTGTGGGCTCCATTAGGGATCTTTCCCCCATGAGGGTGTGTGTCCAGGAGGCTGAGGCAGCCAGGCCTGTGCTGTGGGCAGCTATTTGCCTGGAGAGACCACTGGCGCCACTGAGGATGCCCCTGGGACTCACTGCCCAGGCGCGAATGGCGGCAGGTCAGGAGCAGCATTCTTCTTCGCTGGAAACAAGCAAGCATAGACTGGGATGCTCCTCCTCCCTCTATTATTGTATTTTCCACTCCTGTCCACCCATCCATCCATCCATCCATCTATCCGTCCAACACGCAGCAGCCCTGGCTGGGGGCAGGCAAGGGGAATACAGCAAAGACTCACAGGGGGTTCCTGCCCCAACCCCAGACACTGGCTCTAGAGGGGAGACTCCCCACAACCAATGAATGCTTAGGGTTTAACCCCCCCATGGGTATTTGCATTTGAAGTGGGGTCTTTGCACAAACATGACAACTTAACAGTGAAGCAGAAGAGGGGTTTTTTTGGTTTGGTTTTGTTTGGTCTTCTTAAACACCATGCCAATGCCAACTATATTTCAAGTTGTCATGGTGGGGTAATGGGAAAAGTTTTCTTTTTTTTTTTTTTTTT
>NW_012154924.1:0-4029 GCF_000956105.1 Propithecus coquereli | reverse complement strand
TTCTTTCTATTTTTAGTAGAGACAGGGTCTCGCTCTTGCTCAGGCTGGTCTTGAACTCCTGAGCTCAAACAATCCGCCCGCCTCGGCCCCCCAGAGAGCTAGGATTACAGGCGTGAGCCACCGCGCCCGGCCCTGGGAAAAGTTTTCAATTAGCAATAATCACTCCTTGGATAAACCTCAGTGGCTCCGATGCTGCCACTGCACAAAGCCGAGGAGCTGTTTTAAAAAGCAGGGGTCTACCTTGACAGCATTTCTTCTTGTTTTTTGTTTTGTTATTTTCCTTGTAATTCTTCCTTCTTAGGAAGAGCATCTCTTAAGCAGGGTGAGCCAGGTGAGCCCTGTTCCTGGGTACCTCTAACACCTGCTGCTGATCTCCAGGTCTCGGGGGAGCTTAGTGACCCCAGCCCTGAAAGGGGGTGTCACTGGAACCTGAGAAGAGGCTGGCAGGGCTGTCTGCCCAAAACCATCTGCCACAGTTGCAGTGGGGATTGTCCTTAGGTAAGGGGCTGCTGTCAGAGCTCCTGATTCAGCACTAACTGATCCTTAAAGCACGGTGTGATAATTGCCTGGCCCTCTCCAGGCCGAAGAATCGTATCCTGGCAGTTCCATTCCTGAGCTCTCGTGGTGGTCCGTTTTCAAGCTCATCAGAGGCACCTGTCCGTGCAGTGGCCAGAGGTGGCCCTGAGGGTGCCTGCACCACAAGGTCACTGTCCACCGACAGTGGGCAGCATGGGTGGAACATGCGTGAACAACAGTGGACACGGACACGCCGTCTGGGCTCAGCCGTGCCTAGAATTCTGGTTCTGTAACGTCCTCACCTGGTGTCACCTGGATCAAGTCACTCGACCTCTCCGAGCCGGAGATTCTCATCCATACAAGAAGGGGCAGCGCAGCACCTGCCTCACACCTCGCCAGAAAGGGGAGCTCAGGCTCACGTGGCGGCCAGGGGCATTGCTGTTCTGGGGCCTCCTCTGCTGTGCTCCCCTCCGGGCCATCACGGGCACCCGCAGGAGGCTGGCGGAGACGCCGCGTGGGGCGGCTGCTCAGCGGGGCCCGCGCCCGCCTACGGGCAGTGCGCGGTGTGGGGACGGTTTTAGTCGGAGGTTACGGATCTCCACGTCCAAGTTGCAAAGGGGACTTTATTGTAAGGATGTGGGGGTGTCGCACAGGAGCCAACGGAGAGCGCAGAGCTGGGCTTCAGGAGCGGTGGGAACCTGGGATCCAAGCCCACCGAGCCCACCGGGACCTCGTGGCTTTTCCTTGCGCGTCCGTGTCACTTTTCTTCTCCTGGAGGCGGGATTTTCCTCCTCTGCCCACACGGCACAGAACAGGCCCAACGGCTCCTGGCGTACAGCTTCCCCATTCCAGATACTGGCTGAGCCCTAGCTAAGGTGTCTTCACCCTGCCTTCCAGATGTCCCGCTGCGGTCAGGGTCTGTGCCGGGGGAACAGCAACTGCAGCCACAGCGCCGGTGATGCGAGGCCCTTGCTGGGCCGTGTGGACAGGGAGAAAGCGGGAGCCGCCGTTCCCAGATGCGGCCGGTGGCGCCGGGGCGGAGGGTCTGAGGAAGGCGGTGGAAACTCTGCTACCGCCCCCTGCCTGGACTGCGGCCACAGGGACGCGCGGTCCCGGGGAGCCCTCGGTGCTCGCGGATGGGCGTCCGGGGAGGCGAGTGAGCATGCGCTTCAGGCACCAGCACCCCTGCAACCACACTTGCAAAAAAATTTCAATAACCTTTTTTTTTTTAAGAAATCAAAGTCATCATAGGAAAAACCGGAACTCTTTTGGACTTGCTTATACTTCTTTTAAGGCTTGCTATTGCTTTTATTCTGAATGGTATTATTGGGTGCATGGAGTTAAATAGTGTCCCCCCAAAATTCCTGCTCTGCCCAGAACCTCACGATGGGACCTTATTTGGAAATAGGGTCGTTGCAGACATAATTAGTTAAGATGAGGTCCTACTGGAGTAGGGTGAGCCCTAAACCCAAAATGACTGGTGTCACGTGGCGAGGACAGACACAGCAGGGAGAAGGCCACGCGAAGACAGAGGCAGAGGCTGGAGCGATGCGTCTACAAGCCAAGGAGCACCACGGGCTGCTGACACCAGAAGCCGCCAGAGTCAGGAAGAGCCTCCCCTGGAGCCTCAGAGAGAGCGCGGCCCTCTGACGTTCTCATCGCAGACTTGCAGCTCTGCTCTGTGGGAGAATCAATTTCTGTTGTTCTCAGCTGCCCAGTTTGCGGTTCTTTGTCATAGCGGCCACAGGAAATCTCCATTGGGTTGGGGAGAGTTTTATACTTTTCAATACTCACAGCTGCTAAAGTTTTAAATTTACTCCTGTTTTAGAGATTCACAGCACAGGCTCTAGAGTTAGATGTATCTGGGCACAAACCCTAGCTTTGCTATTTATTAGCCTTATCATCTTGGGAAGATAACCTCTTGTGCCTCAGTTTCCACATCAGTACAATGGGGTAGTAATCCTGCCTCGTGTAGTTGAGAGTTTTAAATGAGATCACGTATGTTCAACAAGGTGCGTGTCACAGCATAAGACCTCAGTATGAAATAGTTGTTCTTATCACACCCCTCGGGGAGCCGGGGCGGTGGTGGGGGTGGCCAGTCCAGCTTGCTGTGGGCTCCCTTTCCAGTGGGGCAGTCTGAAGGGTTTATCTCCAGGGGCCTGGGTTTGTTGGGGGCTGCTTGGGAACCCTAAACTTCCTGCAGGAATGGCTGTTCTCCTGTGGCAGACCGCCTCGCAGAGGGACTCTCCGGCGCGGAGACAGGAACTGAAGCCGCTCTGGGTGGATCCACCCAGGGTCTCAGCATAACTTCAGCCTGGAGACACTTGGCTTCTGCTCTCATGGGGATGTGTTTACCACCAGGCTCTCTTTATTCTGCTTCTCAGTCCAACTGAGGATTGGTATGATTTCAAGCCTTGCCCTATGCTTTGTTTTGTTTTGTTTTGTTTTTTTGAGACAGAGTCTCGCTTTGTTGCCCGGGCTAGAGTGAGTGCCGTGGCGTCAGCCTAGCTCACAGCAACCTCAAACTCCCGGGTTCAAGCAATCCTTCTGCCTCAGCCTCCCGAGTAGCTGGGACTACAGGCATGCAGCACCATGCCTGGCTAATTTTTTTTTTCTCTCTCTATACATTTTTAGTTGTCCAGCTAATTTCTTTCTACTTTTTAGTAGAGGCGGGGTCCTTGCCCTATGCTTAAGAAAATTTTAAATATATCTGTAGATGCTGTCGTGTTTAATAGATCCTTGTAAAGGCAAAGTTAAATTTCTAGTGGCATTTCATTCTTGCACATTTTCTCAATTATGGATACTGAAAACATAATCACCATCACGCAGGGCTTTGCTGTGAAACAGTTTTATGAAATGTTGAGAAAGTGTCTCCATACCCAAAATGTTGGAAGCCTGTCCCACTGGAGGGCGACCCCTCTGCAGCCCCTGGCAGGGGGTTGTGCAGGCTGGCGTCCACACCGGCCACGGGGAGCTCCAACCCCCAAGGGAGCCGATCTGCTGGCAACCTCCGTGCCAGGCCTGCACTGGGCAGGGAGGAGAACACCAGGGTGGCCTCAGGCAACTCATGGGTGTCTGGGGAGTCAGACAAGGCAGTGTATACCAAGAGTGACCAATTAGTGGTGTAGACAAAAGGAGCCTCAAAAGTCCAAAGCCAGAGATTGTTTTCATCTAGGACGGTCCACGAAGTCTTCCTGGAGCTGGATCGTAACAGATTCAGACACGAGGAGGTAGAGAGAAAGCTGTGAGGCTGAGCATAGGGGGGCGCGGGGGGTGGGGCAATGAGGGGATGGGTGTGGATGGATCACAGGAGGTGGAGGGGACCAGTGAGAGAGGAAGCTGGTGGCCTGGGATGGATGGGTACAAACTTAAATGCTGAGTTGAGCAGTTTATGCTTATTTCAGCAAGGTACTAGGGAGCCACCAAAGGTTCTTGAGAAGGAGATAGAGCTATAAAGTTTCACTTTTTTATTCTTTCTTTTTAGAGACAGGGTCTTGCTCTGTTGTCCAGGCT
>NW_012154923.1:13651-13964 GCF_000956105.1 Propithecus coquereli | reverse complement strand
ATACATAGAAGATGATAATTAAAATTAAAAATAAATAAATGCATTGACACTTAACATATTTTCTCTTTTATTCCTAAAAGCATTTCTTTGGGTCAGTGTTATACTACCCCCATCAGAGTTCAGGTCTGAAAATTGCATCAAGAAAGTTAATTTCTCAAAAGCTTAGACTTGTCAAAATATACTCTTTAATAGAGTCCAAGTTGATTCTCTGCAAAACGCTGTGCCATTCCTTCTTTAACATCGTGGTAAAGGTCTTTATGGATGATTACACCCAGATCTATACAGCCAAATGAAATTAAGAGAGGATAAGGTA
>NW_012154923.1:11691-12111 GCF_000956105.1 Propithecus coquereli | reverse complement strand
CTTTATCCATTTATTTTAAAGTTTTATACATACACAGAGAGTTTTATAAACAGACAAATATAGCTTCCTTTTCTCAATGTATTGCTTTTTCTTTAGGACCTTAAAATTCTGCTTAGCTTACATAGCATTTTGGGCAAACATTTCAAGTGTATATATATATATATACACATCAACATAACTGTGACTAATTACTTAAAAATGCACATTTGTAGCTGACTCTTTTAAATTCTTTAATTAGTGATGTGCCAGAAATGCGATTTTAGTTGAAGTTGCATTAGCTGAGGATTACCTTTATAATCCCTTAATTTTTGGCCAGCTCAGCCACTACATTGTAAATTCAGTGTTACATATTTGATATGTTCTGATCTTTTTAAACAGTTTGAGTAGAAAACATTCAATGTACCTTAAATTTTGAACACA
>NW_012154923.1:0-421 GCF_000956105.1 Propithecus coquereli | reverse complement strand
TCCTGTAGTAGAAGTCAGAAAGAACGCAACTACTCTTTTAAGCTATAGCAGGAATGCACTAAATGTAATTAATGAGTGATTGAGCATATATCTCTGAAAGCAATTTAAGTGTTGAAACAGATTTTTAAAAATCCCTTAGGCCATCACAAAATTATGTGCAAGACGTTTCAAAAATCATCATTGAAACAAATAGTGGAATAGAAAACAACAATAATAATGCAGCTTTATAAATGAGTATCCTTAGTGCAAGTATTTGAACCATATTTCTGAATTAATACCTATAGTTATATTTTATCTGCTCTGGCCCTTTGATCTTTATATGCTTACCATATAAGAATGAATACACATATATATCTATCATCTATCATCTCTCCATATATATATCTACAAATATCTATATCTGCCTATATCTAACCTCTCT
>NW_012154922.1:7017-8184 GCF_000956105.1 Propithecus coquereli | reverse complement strand
CTTCAGATGTAAACAAATGTAGGATGAACAGAGATTTTTTTCCCTTGTGGAAACAAAGACCAACCAAGTGAGCAAAGCAAAGGCTACTTACTAAGAACCTGCTGGAGCAAAGGAGTCAGCTAGTCACTTGCGTTTTGTCAGAGACTCCAAGGCAGGTAGAGAAGTGGGAAGCTTCATAGTGGAAAGGAAGGGAAGGCTCAGGTATGTCCTGATTGGCGGTTGTTGGCTGGGGGAGCGATAGGCGCTAATCAGAAGTGGGGGCAGCCTACTGTGATTGGTCGAGGGTGGGCATATTTGGCTTTCTATGGCTGGTTCTAATTGGGAAGCAGGACAAAAATTAGGATGTTGGTAGTTATTAATGAAGTCCTGGCCATTTTAGGCCAATTGTTACAGAAGGTATTATTTTGCTTCTTGGATTATCAGGTCATTGTCCATCTTACATTTGTCCTGTCACCATTGACCCTCATGCTGTTGTCTGCCATAGGTTATGGAAACACCACTGATGTCTGTTTTTCCTGCAAAAATTTACAAGCTTAAATCAAATATTAATACAAAGGCTTCTGTAGTTTTCTAAGCTAAACATAGAGCAGAAGTTTGTTTAAATTTGACAAGGAACACAAAGGAAAATGGCTGTGCAGAGAAAGAGGAGGTCAGGAAAGCTTCACAGAAGAATTAATACTTAAGTAATACTAGGTATTACTGAATCTGAAAGAGAAATAGAGTTAGCAAAGCATTATGGTGGAGTGAAATGAGGCATGCAGGAGACTGAAAGTAGTTCCTTATGGTAGAGTACCGAAAGAAATAAGGAAGGGCTAAGATCATCACGAAAGGCCTCACTTGCTACACTCAGAGTATGGACTTGATCTTGAATAGGTGTGGCAGCTACTGAATTCTAAGAAACGTGAAGGATGGATTGGAAGAAGGAAAGCCTGCTCAGGAAGACCAGTTAGGAGGCAGTGCTGACACTGCCTACGACAGAGGATCAGGGGCTGTGGCAATGGGAAGCAGCTTAGAGAGGAGAAGCCGACGTGAGAGAGGGTTCAGCCACAACACTGGCAGGACAGACTTTTCGTTTTCCTCCCTACACCGGTTCAGTTACTGCCAAGGTGCCTGATACGGGGAAATATGATTTAATAGATACAGAGAGATATTAAGCTATTCAGAAAT
>NW_012154922.1:6466-6967 GCF_000956105.1 Propithecus coquereli | reverse complement strand
GAAGAATTAATACTTAAGTAATACTAGGTATTACTGAATCTGAAAGAGAAATAGAGTTAGCAAAGCATTATGGTGGAGTGAAATGAGGCATGCAGAAGACTGAAAGTAGTTCCTTATGGTAGAGTACCGAAAGAAATAAGGAAGGGCTAAGATCATCGCGAAAGGCCTCACTTGCTACACTCAGAGTATGGACTTGATCTTGAATAGGTGTGGCAGCTACTGAATTCTAAGAAATGTGAAGGATGGATTGGAAGAAGGCAAGCCTGCTCAGGAAGACCAGTTAGGAGGCAGTGCTGACACTGCCTACAACAGAGGATCAGGGGCTGTGGCAATGGGAACCAGCTTAGAGAGGAGAAGCCGACGTGAGAGAGGGTTCAGCCACAACACTGGCAGGACAGACTTTTCCTTTTCCTCCCTACACCGGTTCAGTTACTGCCAAGGTGCCTGATACGGGGAAATATGATTTAATAGATACAGAGAGATATTAAGCTATTCAGAAAT
>NW_012154922.1:0-540 GCF_000956105.1 Propithecus coquereli | reverse complement strand
GAGGAGGATTTTTTAAAGACACTTGTTATTTTCAACACAGGTATAAGCTGGAAGTAGATTTGGATAAGCGCGTGGTACTTCAGCACAAACTCTATTCCAGGTTGTTCAGGCCCATCATAGCGACTCTGAGACCAGAGAACAAAAAAACTAAAAAGAAGCTGTACTGCTTTAAGTGAAGGCAGAGCTTCAGCCCTCAGGTGGAGTCATTTCCGGGCCCTGCGACAGAGCTTGGCTGGAAAAGCTCCTGGATCCTTCAGTCATTACCGCGGGCAGGGGCTGCTCTGTGTCAGCATGGTAAGTGGCTCTGCCTTCTGCCCGTGGACAGCTGATTCGCTGTTGTAGCAAATCTGACTCTCCACATTTGGCCCATTTCCCCAGCTAACAATTCTTAGTAAGTTCTTAATACAAGAGAAGAAATATTTAAAAAGACATTGGTTTCAATCCATGTACCTGAGTTGGAAGCAGGGTTAGACGGGCTCTCCTCTACTCACCTGTGGTTTTGCTTTTTTTTTTTTTTTTAAGGTAAAACTTTGCTGATTT
>NW_012154921.1:4165-4502 GCF_000956105.1 Propithecus coquereli | reverse complement strand
ATGGGGGAAGGGGAGGTGCTACTGGCATCTTATGGGTAAGAAGCCAGGGATGCTAGTTAATATTCTACAGTGCACAGGACAGCCCCCGTGACAGAGAATTATCTGGCCCTAACATGTCAGTGGAACAGAGGCTAAGAAACTTGCTTTAACCATTTATTTTTGAGCACTAAGCTTAGAGATATTAATCCCTTTGTATTTCATTAATAGCTACCTGTATATAATGTTTTGTTTTGTGACACAGTCAAATTGATGGCCGTCTCTATATAGCCACAGTTTCCTTCCTAAATTTTTTCCATTAACAGCAAGTTATATGAAAGGGTTTTAAGATGATTTTTTA
>NW_012154921.1:1724-2030 GCF_000956105.1 Propithecus coquereli | reverse complement strand
ACCTGGAGCAATTTTGCTCCCCAGGGGATATTTAGCAGGGTCTGGAGACATTTTTGGCTGTCACAACATGGGGGAAGGGGAGGTGCTACTGGCATTTTATGGGTAAGAAGCCAGGGATGCTAGTTAATATTCTACAGTGCACAGGACAGCCCCTGTGACAGAGAATTATCTGGCCCTAACATGTCAGTGGAGCAGAGGCTGAGAAACTTGCTTTAATCATTTATTTTTGAGCACTAAGCTTAGAGATATTAATCCCTTTGTATTTCATTAATAGCTACCTGTATATAATGTTTTGTTTTGTGACAC
>NW_012154921.1:0-484 GCF_000956105.1 Propithecus coquereli | reverse complement strand
ATGAAAATTCCCCTCTCATCACTTTTAAGACTCTTCTACCCAATTGTCCTTTCTTCCTTCTCCCCTTCACAAAGTTTAGACCTGCTTTATGGTCTCATGCACTCTCCATGTTCCCTCCCAGGAATATATCATAATGTATCCCTAATATGTTTAGTGCAGTCTTGGCATCTGCTTTTTGGAGGACCCAAAGTAAAAACCTAGTATGTAATAAATTCTCAATATCATCATATTTGCTAAAGCAATTCAAAGAGATAAGTACCATTATTATCTCAATTTTACATGAAAGTATTTCTGTCCTGTTTTTACAGGTCATCTTCTTACATTGGTCAAGTTCTGCATCTGCAGATCTGCTTGTTAGTCTGTTAGTCCTGCTTTCTATTTTGGCTTGAAAGACCACTTTTTTTTTTCCCAACTTCAGTCTATCAATTTCAGAGAATTCTGAATCTCTCTCTCAGTAATTTCCCAAAGTTTATATTTTAAAGTT
>NW_012154920.1:6426-6990 GCF_000956105.1 Propithecus coquereli | reverse complement strand
CTTTATACAGAGATTGATTTTGTCCATGAGGAGAGATATATCTTTTACACAGATGAAGGGTAAGAAGGCAGAAAGGTGTATAGAGAAAGATACATGTCTAAGTGTGTTTGTGGGGGCACCAGGGCTAGACAGAATTCCAAAATGGTGTCCTGTATTCTCTCTATGAAGTAGGGGACCACATCTTTGC
Organism: Propithecus coquereli; assembly: GCF_000956105.1. NCBI lineage: Eukaryota > Metazoa > Chordata > Mammalia > Primates > Indriidae > Propithecus > Propithecus coquereli. The sequence continues at coordinate 6,803 of NW_012154920.1, read as the reverse complement.
TTGGTGTTGGTGAAACAGGGGCCATCCCATTAGCTGTCCTGTGATCCTCCCCTCTCCTCCTTTGGGACCTTGCCTCCTTTTGCTCTGTCATTTATAATGTCTTTTTTCCTATCAGTCTCTTCCATTCAGCCTGTGGACAAGCTTAAGACTCTTTCATTCCTACCTCTAAAAGTTCCTTTGTCTCTCATCCTCTTTCTCACTAACATCCAATAATTCTCCTCATCCAAGTTTCTCAAAATGGAAACCCATAATGATCTACTTCCTTGTGTCCTTTCCCTCCTCGAATCACACAGTGACTCCATCCTTTGCTGATAGTGTTTGGTCTAAAGTCACCATTGGCCTCTTAGTTGCAAATTCAGTGAGCATTTTTCATTTAT
>NW_012154920.1:2627-3073 GCF_000956105.1 Propithecus coquereli | reverse complement strand
AAGCAAAAATAGACAAATGGAATTATAACAAGCTAAAAAGCTTCTACATAGAAAAGAACAATCAACGGAGTGTAAAGACAACCTAAAAAATGGGAGAAAATAATTACAAACTACCCACACAACAAGGAATTAACAATAAGAACATACCATTGACCCTTGAACATCATGGGGCTCAGGAATGCTCACTCCTATCCCCTGCAGTCAAAAATCAATGGATAACTTTTGATTCCTCCCAAATCGAACTAATAGCCTACTGTTGGCTAGAAGCCTTACTGATAATATAAATGGTTGATTAACACGTATTTTGTATGTTATAGGTATTATATACTGTACTGTTATAATAAAGTAAGTTAGGTAAAAGAAAATATTATTAAGAATATCATAAGGAAGAGAAAACATATTTACCTTTCATCAAGTGGAAGTGGATTATCGTAAAGCTCTTCATC
>NW_012154920.1:0-1197 GCF_000956105.1 Propithecus coquereli | reverse complement strand
TAAATAAAAATGAAAAAAATAAAAAGAGCATGGATGGAACTAATCCAGAAAAAGAATTCTCATTGTTCAGTCTTTCTTATTGTACGACCAAAAGACTGGGAGCTGATGTTTACCTTTCCCTTTCAAGGCTTGGGAGTTAGAGCAGCCTCATAGATAAAGGCAGTACTGATCATGAACCTGACGACATTTGCACAAAGCGGTAGGATTAGCCTATCCCTTCCTGTCTTAAATCCTGGTGCTTGCTTCTCTTCCATACTAATAAATGTCCTTTGTGATATTTTTTCCCCCACAACAGGCCATTTTCATCTGCATCAAAACCTGTTCAGGCAGATATTCTTCCTCCTTAATTATTTTCTTAATGGCATCTGGGAATTCATCTGTTGCCTCGTGGTTGGCAGAAGCTGCTTCTCTTGTTATCTTGATATTTTTTAAGTTAAACTTCTTTCTGAAATTATCAAATCACCCTTCGCTGGCATTAAGTTCTCCAGCTTTAGATCCTTCACCTTCTTTTTGCTTTAAGTTGTCATGGAATGACTTTGCTTTCACTTGAGTCAATTAGAGTTGGTAGGTATGCCTTTCCTGTAATGATCCTGCACCCACATAAAACTGCATTTTCAATACAAGATAAAAAGGTATTTCACAAAAAAGTACAAGGTTTTCATGCTTGCTGGTATAGCAATGACTTAAAAAATTTTCTTTTTCTTAAACAATGGTCCTTATTCTGGATTCACCTATCTTGAAATCGTAGGCAACCTCAGCTGCAGATCTCAATCTACAGTACTTATCAAGCAATTCAACTTTTTCTTGTAATGTTATGACTTTTCTCCGGTTCTTGGGAGCATTTCCAGCATCACTAGTGGCACTTTGTATGGGTCCTATGGTGTTATCTTAGGTTTAAAGTATTGCACTGAATGTGATGAAAATACATGTGAACTGTAAGAAATCACTTTTTGCTGCAATATGCAATTTATTGGAGAGATGAACTTCTCACATATAGGTGATTAGCTTCACATGGCATTTTTAGTGGATATTTGCAACATTTGAGCTCACCACAATAACAAGAGGTGGCTACAAAATTATTGCAGTAGTATTGTATGTACTATGGTTAGTTTTACATAGTTATAATTTAATACTGCATCTTTATATTTGTTTACATTTCTCTTGACTGCACTGTGTAGAGTCTGTAAATCTTTGGGT
>NW_012154919.1:3965-4255 GCF_000956105.1 Propithecus coquereli | reverse complement strand
TATATAATGCTTTCTAATAAGGATGTTCTCCCTGAGGGGAAAATGGAGCAAAAACAAAGGGGAAAAATCATGTACAACATAGAAATTGTTCACTCAAGGAAGTGGGATGGAGAAAGCTCATTGACAAATTCAAACCTAAGTGAAAAAGATGAAGAAAAACGCACTGAGGAAAAAAGTACAAAAACAGATATGTTCTTTTTCAGACAACATGTCTGTGAACAACCCTTTGAAATTTTAAAGTCTAAATTCCGTTGGCAGATGTGGTTCACTACAATGGTTAAGAAGATAAA
>NW_012154919.1:1975-2390 GCF_000956105.1 Propithecus coquereli | reverse complement strand
TGAGCAATTCTGCTTTTAAAACTATACTTTTTAGCTTCATATCCATGTACAAGTGTACTGATGGAAGCAAGTATGGTAGCATAAATTCTTCCATTTTCTCTGATATCTATATAACTTTTAGCATACAAAGCCCTACAAAGACTACAAAGTGCTTATTGTAAAACTTAACCGTTTTTTTTTCTAAATATAGAAAATTATCACCCAAATTAAGTAGGGAAAAGTGTTTTAAAGAAAAAAAATTAGTTTAATCTAGAGAAGATGACCCAAGAATCTGGATTAAAAGGAAGGCAAATTAGGCAAGAGATATAGAGACCAAAGACACTCTCAATTTAACACTTACTGAGAATTTCTAGGTTTTATTCACCTCATTTTCCTTCCATGCATCATTCATTGCCCTCTACAATTCGAGACCTTT
>NW_012154919.1:0-460 GCF_000956105.1 Propithecus coquereli | reverse complement strand
TTATCATTCTTACTTTTTATTGTGAATATGTGTGAGTGTACATGTGTTGTTTGTGTGTATGTGCATTTATATTTCTGCCACTAAAATGTCTTTGGAGCAGAAACATTTTTATTCATCTTTATTTACCTGGTGGCTAACTCTAGCCTTACACAAAAATCAAGTGTTTGCTGAATATATTCATGAATTGCTGTGGAATCAGATAATGAAAATAAATGTCTAGGTGTCAAATTCTTTTCACAGAGTCAAGGTGACAGTTGATTTTGGCACTTTGGTAGCAAAAATATAAATCCAAAGAGAAGTTAAAAAAAACCTTACCACATTCTATATGACAGCCCCTTACCACTAAGTCTAAGTGAAATGTAAAGTCTGAGATTTTCTTAGAAGAAAATTGTTCCTATAATATTGAGAAGTCTTCAAGTGAAAAATAAAATGTGAAGTCTTCAAGTGCTTGTGGGAGGAG
>NW_012154918.1:267489-268509 GCF_000956105.1 Propithecus coquereli | reverse complement strand
TCTCAAATATGCCACACCTCGTCCCTTTAAATGCAAAAGCTTTAATTTTCCTCAGCAGAGATAGTCCTGAGAAGGGGCGTGTACCCCAGGCGACCTGAAGCCCCGGGCGGGGGTCACGGTGCGGGGGAGCGCGCATGGGGCGGGGCTGGGGGGACAGGCGCACACAGGGAGTGGGGGCTGGGGGGACAGGCCCCCACTCGCAGGCTCCACGCTCACCTCCCGGAAGCCCTGCTCAAAATGCCGCAGCTGCAGGCACTGCTCGAGCTTCTGCTGGTGCTTTGCCCAAAACTCGTCAAAGGCCGCCTCCGTCTCGCTCAGCTGGGCCAGGAGCCTGGGAGAGGAGGATACGGCCTTGGCCTTCCTGTGTCGCGTGGGGGGACCGCCCCCCTGGGCACCCCACAGGAGCAACACACGAGCCCCGCAGAGCAGTGGAAGAACTCGCGGGTGGAGTGGGAGAGGCTGGGGTGGGCCCCCTTCCCGAGCACCTCCCCTTCTTGTCGCACTCCCAGCGGAGTGAGTGGAGTTTGCTAATTTTATTGTATTTTTTTGAGACAGAGTCTCACTCTGTTGCCCGGGTTACAGTGCCATGGTGTCAGCCTAGCTCACAGCAACCTCAAACTCCTGGGCTCAAGCGATCCTCCTGTCTCAGCCTCCCGAGTAGCTGGGACTACAGCCATGTGCCACCATGCCCGGCTAATTTTTTCTATATAGTTTTGGTTGTTCAGCTAATTTCTGTTTTTTCAGTAGAGACGGGGTCTCGCTCTTGCTCAGGCTGGTCTAGAACTCCTGACCTTGAGCGATCCACTCACCTCGGCCTCCAGAGTGCTAGAATTACAGGCGTGAGCCACCGTGCCGGGCCAAGTTCGCTAATTTTAAAAGGCCAAGGAGGTAGGGTTTGGGCTCATTACATACACTCTAGCCCAGAGGTGAAGGCGGCTGGGCCATCCGCCTCTGGCCTGGGGGCTCCTGCGCACAAGGCGCTGCCCCTGTCCCCACTCAGTCCCCAGCCTCCTGGCCAGG
>NW_012154918.1:261527-262155 GCF_000956105.1 Propithecus coquereli | reverse complement strand
TGGCAGGTGGGAGCCGGGCAGGAGCTGAGCGAGGTCTGGCCCTGGGAGGCTGGAGGGCTTCCCGTGGAGGTGCCGCGTGAGCACTGTGAGGAGGACAAGGAGAGCGCCAGGCCGCGGCCGGGGTGGTGTCCCGGAGGTGCGTGTGCATAGGCGGAGACACGCTGCCAGGAGGCACGAGGGGCCACAGGCGCTCGGACCCCACCTCACGGGGCTCCTGACACCGCTGAACACCACAGCAAGAACGCGGGCTCCTACCGCCCACATCTCACCAGGGAGCGCGACGGTGCTGAGCGGGTCGCCGCGGCGGTGGGGAACATGCAGGAGCCGGGTGGATCTGAAACACGCCGCCGCCATAACCGTGTGTCTTGTCTCCAAACAGTGACGTGTGCGCCGGGAACTCCCTGGGTCTGGCCCGTTCAGGAAATGTTCGCGGTGCGGTGCTGTGTGCCTGGGCCAGTCATCCTCACGGTTTCTGAAGCAGGCTGCTATGACATCACACGCAAATTCATTTTAAAATTTAAAATGATGAAACAGACAGGCTGGTTATTAACTGGTGATAGCTCATCAAAAGTACTTCCTAATTTACAGGAGATGTTAAAACAAAGGAACGCTGATTATACGATATGTC
>NW_012154918.1:253300-254795 GCF_000956105.1 Propithecus coquereli | reverse complement strand
ATACCAAACACACCACACACATATGCCACATACCTCACACACCACACACACACCATACACCACACTCATGCCACACCACACACATGCCACACATACCACACACACCACACACCACACACATGCCACACACACACCACATGCCACACACATATACCACACCACACACCACACACATGCCACACACACACCACATGCCACACACATATACCACACCACACACCACACACATGCCACACACACCACACATACGCCACACACATACCACACACCACACACCACACACATACCCCCACACACCACACACATACCCCACACACCACACACATACCAAACACACCACACACCTCACACATGCCACACACATACCAAACACCACACATAGCACATAACAAACACCACACACATACCCCCACATACCACACATACCCCACACATCACATACAACACACACCTCACACACCACACTCATGCCACATACATCACACACATACCAAGCACACCACACACCTCACACATGCCACACAGATACCAAACACACCACAGACATATATCACATACCTCACACACCACACACACGCCACACAGCCCCACACACCACACACACACCACACACAACCACATACCCCCCACACCACACACACACTATACACACACACACCATATATCTCACACACCGCACACATACCCCCACATACCACACATGCACACACCACACACACACCACACACATACACCATACACCACATACACATTATACATAGACATCACAAACCACACCACGCACACACACCACTGTTACACATCATACACACTACACATGCCACATACATACTATGCACACACATCACAAACCACACACATATCACACACCACACACGAGCTACACACACCCCCTACCACACACAAACCACACACACACAGATGCCTGACACACGCCTTCTCCGACGCGGACCGTGGAAACAGAATCCGTCCTCCTCGGCTCCCACTGTCTCACACAGGCCCGCGAGTGCCGGGCCGGCGCCACCTCCTCCTCCGCAGGAGAGCTGCGCCCACCTCGGCCTCACGCGTGTGCTCTGGCGGCCAGGGTTTTGAAAAGGCTCCGTCGCTTTCGGGATAAAAACCTCTTCAAAAATGGAAGAAGAGGAAGTCTAAGCAGCCCGTCCTGACTCAAGTGGGGACGGTGACAAGGCGCGTGGGCCAGTGTGCGGGAGAGACCACGCGGGAGGTCTCGTCCCGCCAGGCAATTTGCTGCGTGCGTTTGCCTCATCTGCAAAGGGAGTCAGTTTGCCCAACACATGTGAGAGGCCCCAGGGCAGTGAGGAGCTTCTAGGGCAGGCGTGGATGCGCACGCAGACGCAGACCCCAACTGGGCCACAGGGCAGTGAGGACCGTTCACGACGAGCCCCAAGAAGCCAACGAGCCCCAACAGTGCCAGGGTGTGGGGTGGGCTGGAGGGCTTCCCTGAGGAGGTGGCCGAGGGCGTAGGCATGTGCAA
>NW_012154918.1:237140-253250 GCF_000956105.1 Propithecus coquereli | reverse complement strand
AGCCCCAAGAAGCCAACGAGCCCCAACAGTGCCAGGGTGTGGGGTGGGCTGGAGGGCTTCCCTGAGGAGGTGGCCGAGGGCGTAGGCATGTGCAAAGGCCAGGAGGCAGGAGGTGGACGGGGAGGGCTGGAAAAGACAGGTCCACGTGACAGTAAGAGGCGGCGGTACCCGTGGCCCCGGGAGAGGCTCACGGCTGCGCCAGCTCAGCGTGTTGGGCCTTGACACTCCTGGGACTGACTGAGACTGTCTAGTGACGTCAAATGATCCCTTCATTTTTTAAAATCCAAGAGTGACCAGAAAACCTGAGTTTCCACCCCCAGGCAGGGGAAGGACTCACTCCGCTTAATCCTCTCTATGTGAGCAGCGGGGAGCCCTAGGCCCGCCGGCACACACAGCCGAGACCCCACAGTGGCGCCACCAGGATGGGCGCGAGCTGCCGGCCTCCAGCCGGGGCCAGGCTCCACGCACTGGGGTCTCGCGCGCCCCACAGGGACAGCTGGGCCTGAGATTCCTGGATCTCAGGAGCAGAAAGGGCAGGGAAGTGACAGCAGCAAGAGGGCTGTGGAAGGTTCCGGAGCCACCTGGTGACCAGAGATAGCAGACCACACGTGCATACCACGCTCTCCTGGTGTTTACAGATGGCCTCTGAGTTCTGTGCAGTCCGCTCCGTCAGATCTCAAGAAAAGGGACGTGGAGAACTGCGGGACCCGACGAGGTCTCAGAAGCAGGGCAGGAGCCTCGACAGACGGAGACGCTTGGCACCTGGCGGGAGGGTGCCAGCCTGCACGCAGCCCAGCGCCTCACAAACGAGTTCGGGTCGGCACCACGGAGTTCTGTTCAGCCCCGTGTGTGCAGGGCGCTGGGCCGGGGCGGGGCGAGGCGGGCCGTGACAGAAGCCCACAGCCTGCGTCCTGGGACGTGGCCCTGTGGTCTGAGCCCTCAGCCGCTGCCGCGCGCCACTGTGTCAATGAGACATGTCGCTCAGGGACTCGGTGGCCTCATCCATGAAACCAGCTTCGGAACTGCCTTCCCGCCACAGCGCGATCGGAGGACGGAGGGAGGGAACATCCGGAAGTGCTCTGTGGCACCGCATCCCGCCAAGCGGCCACCGCGGTCCCCCTGGTCCCCCAGAGCCGGCCCCGTCCTCTGTGCGCTCGGCGGGGCTGGCAGAGCCCGGCGCGTGGGGGTGCGAGATTCTCCGGAGGGCAGGAGACGGGGCCCAGGCCGCAATGCCCAGACGAGGGGAGTCCTGGACGCTGGGACGCCGCCGTCCCCGAGGCTCTGACCGCGGCCAGCACGAGCCACCCTCTGCTCACCGCGACCCCACCCGCCAGGCGGCCGGGAGCCTCCTCAGAGCACCAACCGGCTGACATGTATCAGGGGTCAAACTCGCTGCTGTGGTCCGTTTCTAGATCACGCGAATTCCCAGAGCTCTGTCACCAAAGCCCCGTGACCCGTCTTCGAAGTCGGGGAACAGAGGGCGGCATGGTGGGCGGCGACCTGGCCGCACTCTCGTCCCTCCTGGTAAACGTCTCCTCTGGTTCACGCTTTCCTCACGCTCTGTGTGACGTGAGGGGCGACAGCCTCATCTTTGAGGACGCTCCTGTCTCAGTGCACCCTTCACGACACCCGAACGGGGCAGCGGCCACCGAGCAGGGCAGGAGGCCGACGTGCTCCGCGTCTGCTGGGAGCAGTGGGTGCCGAGACCCCCGCGGCGGCCTTGCCCTCAGGGACGCGCAGCGGACAAGCCCCCCCCAGACCTCAGACCCCACTGCGCGGCTCCCTTGCCATAAAAGAAAGACCCGCCCACTGTAGGCTGGTGACACTTCCAAAGGAAAGGGAACCACTCCGGGCTCAGTCAGGTCCACGGCTGGCCACCCGGGCTCCAGGCACCCCTGCGGGGAGGGACGGTGGCCTGGGGCCTTGCGAAGCTGGATCCTGGCCCCAGATCAGATCTTGGGCAAGTTTGAAACTCCCATGAGCCACGACCTCCTTACCTGACAGAGCTCCAGCCCGCCCCGCAGTCCTGGGGACCTCGACAATGGTGACGCCCCACAGAGACAGCAGCCCCTCCCGCAGTCCCGGGGCTCTCGACGACGCAGAAACCCCTGCACAGAAACAGCAGCAGGGGCCGCAGGCGGCCGGGCCCGTGCTCGCACGCACCTGGGGATGCTGGTGAGGTAGGTCATGACACTCTGGAACTCCTCGTCCGGGATCTCGCTGAAGGCCGGGTAGTCGGGGAAGGTGATGACCGGGCTCCCGTCCTGGCCCCGCCCACCTGGGGAGAGACCACAGCAGGCGTGAGTGCGGGCTCTGGCCCTGCGGCCGATCGTCCTCGCGCCTCGGATCACCGAGTGTTCCGGCTAAAACTGAGGAGCGTCTTGGCTGCGCGTAACGTTCGTCGTGGCAGAAACGCACGCCATGCAGATGGCCTCTGGGAATAAAACAGAGTGAGGCGGATCAGGGCAGTGCTACGCTGTGCGCCACCGAGGCGCGGCCGCCCCAGCGTTTCAACATGCTTCCTTCCACGCGCATTTGTACGTGCTTTTCTGCATAACCGAGATGCGTGCACAAGCCCGCACGCTTCTCCCTGACACCGCGAACTAATCCCCTCTGCACGCTTTATAAACGAGGTGCACGTCACTTAAATGCCACACCCTGTTCCGTGTAGGTGCGTGCCCTGATGCTTGCCTAATTGCAGTCTGTGGGCGCTGGGAGCTCCTCCAAGACTCCGCCTTCTACGCGGCCACCGGGCAGTCACGCAGGCCGGGCTCCAGCTCTGTCTGCCGGGGACGGCCACCGTCCCTGCCACGGTCCCCTTGGTGGGACAAGCCCATTCCTGCCCCGTGAGCCCAGGTCTGGCCTCGAGACCCCGCGGCTGCCCTCCCGGCCCAAGTCCTCACAGAGGTAGCGCCCTGTGTCCACCTCACGGCAGGTGGCCAAGCGCTGGTGGGCTGGCGCGCGGGACAGACGGCCGCGGGTGCCACTCAACAGCCTCACCGAGCAGACCCGGCGTGATGGTCCCAGGCACACGCGGCAGGACACGCACCACAGTGGCTCCCTCTGTCATCGCCTCCCCCGCTCCCGTACCTTCTAGAACTTCTGCTTCCAGGCTGGCCCGTCAGCCTCACTGCCCTCAGTGGACACAACGCGCCCTCTGCACCTGGGGGGCATTTCCGGTCCCTTCTTCACAGGAGCACGTCCCTCCTGACTGGGTCCCAACCCCCCTCGCGTGGGCTCCGCGCCGCCCGGCCTTCAGAGCTGAGCCCGCAGGGGCGTCCACGGCCCGCACCGGGACACGCCTGCCCCCGCTCAGTTCCGCCCTAAGTACCTTCTTCCCACCGAACCTCCTCAGCGCCTAGGGTCTCCCGACCTCTGCGCACCCCACAGCCGGAACAGCGCAGTCGCCGCTCACGCCACGGCCCCTCCGCACGCTCAGTTTTCACTTCCCCCTAGAACATTCCTCCGCCCCAAGGCGGAGCGGCGGGAGGCGCACACTGCGCCGTTGTCTGTGCCGCCTGGTGTGTGTGCACGGCCTGCCCTCGGACGGGGCTGAGACGGGGCTCAGAGCCCTCTGGGGTGCGGCGCCTGCAGTGATGGTCAGGGGGCTGCGGCAAATGTTCCGGGTAACTGGAGGCAAGAGCCTCCGCCAGACAGCATGGGCAGCTCCCGTGCACCACCAACCCGCTTCAGAAACGGTGATCCGGGACCAGAGCGCCTGGGGAGCCGAGGGCCCACGCTGACCCCCCAGGACACGCTGGCTGCGGACGTGGTGTCCGAGCTGGGGCGCGGCCGAGAATGAGCCCAGCCCCGGTGGCACCTGCGTGCTGGTGGGAAGGACACGCACCACACAGACGGGGACACGACGCCACAGGAACAGGTGGGGCGTGGGCGGGGGCCGAGGTGAGGAAGAGCAAATGGGGCAGAGGGCGCAGGGCGGACCCCGGTGCCGGCCCAGGAGTGAGGGCGGCGGCTGGGAGGGACCCTGGGGTGGGGACCGAGCCCGAGAGCCCTCGCTGTCCCTGCGGGGGCCGCCCCGAGGGCAGCGGGAAGGCATCGTGTGCACGGTTTTTTCTGAATTGGTCGTGGCAGGCGGATGTGTGCAGGCAAGAGCGGTGTGCACACAGCGCTGAGGGCTGTGGCAGCTGCCCTGGCCACACGAGAGCCACGCTGGGCCGCTGCGTGGGGTGGGTGCCACGTCCACAGGTGTGTGCGGCAGCTGCAGGTGTGGCGGGTGCAGGGCTCCAGGCCGCCGCTGACGGGGCAGGGCCTGGGCGGAGGGGCGGCCAGGGTGGCTGAGGACAGAGCCCAGAGGCCAGACCGTGCCCGGGAAGAGGACCCGGAGCCCCGCCCTGCTCTGCACCCACTCTCGCCTGCTGTGGGAAGGCCCCCGTGTCAGGAGCGCAGGGCCGTGTCCTCGTCAGGACCCTGTCCCGCGTCCGCCGCTCTTTCCGGCGGCCGCCGACCCGAGGCAGCCACCTCGGCCGCCTGCTCAGAGAGCCACCGAGGCTCCTCAGGTCAGAGCCCGGCAGGCCGGACGGCTCCGTGCGACCGTTCCCGGTTCCAGCTGCGGCTGGGGCCGCGCAAGGCTGGGCAGCTTCAGGCTGGCCGCAGACCACCCCCTCCCCCACTGCCCAGCCCCGGGACTCACCTGACAGGTACGCGAAGCGCTTCCTCAGCTGGTCCTGGATGTCAGCAGCGCAGAGCGGGACGATGTCCTGGTGCATGATTTCATCTGCGGGAGAAAGCGCACGGTCATCCGGGGAAGCCGCCTTGGGCCCGCAGGTGCCCAGCCGGAACCGCCCCACACAGAGCCGGCGCCTCGCCACAGCGAAGGGAGTGTTCACGTGCCCGGAAAGGGTCCCTGCAGTGTCCAGCACGTGCGAGCCTGTGCTTTCAGTAAACAAGCTGCGTGCTGAGCGATTCACCGTCCATGTTTAAATGTGATGTGTGTAAGGGGCACGGAGGGAGGGAGGGACGCACACGCACACACACATGCACGCACACGCGGGCAGAGGGGAGATTCCAGGAAAGCAGCGGGGCTGGGACCTGCCTCATGAGATGGACAAACACGCGTCGGTCTCTGCGTCCCGCCCTCGCCCTGGAAGAGGCCCTACAGTGCCTGGCGCGCACCTGCCGCCGTGCGCGGAGCCGCCGGCCCCGGGAGGACCCGGCCCTGCACACGCACCGGGTGCCCTGGGCTCTGCGCCAGGTCTGGGCTCACACTCTGCTCACCCCGAGGAGCCAAGGGGCCACGGGGCGCCGTGTCTGTGAACACGGCAGGACGGCGGGCAGCTCTAGCACCTGCCCGCGTGGCTCTACATGCAGCGCTCTGGACCTGCACCGCCGGCCACGGGGGACGTCGCGGGAATCAGGAAGGGCTGGCGAGACGCGCCCAGGGAGCCCGCGGCCTCGCCCAGACCGGCCGGCGCTGCATCAGAGGGGCAGGGGGTGCGGGGCTCGGCCAGGTCACGGGCAGCCGACGTGCTCATGTCCCGGGGACTTTCGAGTTTCCGAATCAATCCTAGACTGTCACACGTGATTTCAAGCCATGCTCCCGTCGCACAGCAACGAGTACAGTCTGCGTGTCAACACGCTTGCTCTCTGCAAGGCTCGGGACTCACGCAGACCCGAGATGGCTCACGGTCACTTCTCGTACACCTGGAAGACCCAGGCCACACGTAGCCGGAAGACATGTGTCACGGACACAGTTTACCTCAAACATTCTAATGCAGGCAGCAAGATACCGTCCACATGGCACCACCCTTCAAACCTGCTCTTCTGGCCCGGCAAACACGCCGGCGGCTCAGCCGGGCACACAGCTGCACCCACGCCCGGGGCGTGCCGTCTGCGCACCTGCCAACTGTCGGGTGGGACTCAGCAGACGCCTTGGTGCTGGCGCGGACGCAGCCAGATGCCAGGCAGCGCCTCGGACCGCAGGCGCCTCCAGGGTAGTGCAGGCCGTGGGAGAAAGACAAGGTTAGGAACGACCACCCCAAGAAAGTGTGAAATATTTTTAAATTCCAGGCGAGGTGATCTGTGGCTTGCACACAGCCCATCGGCCGGGACGGTAGGTGCAGCGGGCGCGGTGGCCCGGACTGCGCTGGGCGTTCAGAACGCGCGTCGTGTCCGCCTCTTCCCCACGGGAGCAGCCGCAGCTCGAGCGTGAGCCCTGCGGTCTCTCTCAGCCTCTGCGGACCCAGCAGAAGCACAGCACTGGGACGCAGGCCACCGGGGAAGGGGCTTCCCGAGCGAGTGACCCGTTCTGGGGGCAGAGACAAGACCAAGGACGCTGTGAGCTGGCAAGTTCCTCCCCACGCGACGGTCTGGGCGGCAGGGCCACCGAGGTCAGGGATGGGCTGTGAGGTACGGGGCTGGCCGAGGCGTGGCGGCACCCACCGTGGTCCTGACGCTGCCCGTCCACAGACGCCGGCCACCCGCTGGTGTCGAGGTGTCTGTCACGGAGATTCCCGCATCGATTCTCGAACCTTGCTCTGCTGGCCCTGTCTGGCAGCGTCCTCGGGACGCCTGCACCTTGGGGGCACCTGCTCCAGCCCCGCTCACCCCAGGATTAGCGACACGTGAACATCACCCGTCGTCCGCCACTTCCTGTGACACAGTGGTCCTTGCACACATGAAGCTGGTTCCATCGAAGGACGCCCCCGGGGGCCCCGTGCTGGGCAGCCGCACGGCCCCATCGTCCTCGTGTGGCCGCGGTCCTCCAGCCCCTCTGTGGGGCCTTCCTGTCCTGTGGGCCAGCCTGACCTCACGCTGCCTCCTCGAGGGCGAGCTCACCCCGCCTGCGGCTGCAGCGACCACGCCCAGGCTCCCCGTCCTCTGCCCGGGCGGGCCCAGCGGCTCCCCTGTGGGAGCTCGGAGCCTCGTGTGGGAGGAGGGAGTGGCGCCGGGGAGAGGCTGGGTCCCTCACTCCTCCCGCTGGTCCTGGTCTCTGCCTCCGCAGGCCTGCGGGTGGCCCCCGACGGCCCTGCCGCAGCAGCGTCGTTTCCCGCCGTGCTTCCCGCGAGCGAATCCTACATGCCGTGCTTTAGACGAGCGCCTCGCTGGAGGTTCGAGAAGCAGGACCACGCCGTCCACAGAGTGTGACGGGAAACTGCGCACAGCCAAATACACAAAACACACTCTCCAAAATTCACGCTGTCGCTGGCCTCGTGAACTGTGGACGAGGCCTCCTTCCGACCACGTCCGAGCAATGGCTGTCCGCCGTTGCGCAGCCGCCTGCGCAGGCCAGGCTGGACCGTGGCGGGCACGGGCTCTCCGTCCACTCACATTTAAGTTTTCACCCTGCTTTTCACACTCGGCGTGGACTCTCCCAAGAATGACGGACCATTCTGCACACGAGGATGACGGTTTTTTTTAAGGTCGTCTTCCAACCTACTTGGTTTTGCAGCCGTAAGACTAAGAAATGCATCAAAGCACCGCGCTGTCGCGGCGGGTTCAGGACACGGGTCCCTGCGCAGCCCCCGCGAGGTCAGTGGAATAGCAGCGCCGCCCCCCGGACACGCACTTCCACACTCACTAGCAGACCCCATCCACCGCGACTGCCGATCAGACCGCTGCTGGATCAGCAGGACCCCTCAAGTGCGAGACGCAGAAATGACGCCTGCGTCGGCAAGAAGCTCGGAGAGTCCCCATGGCTCTCCCCGGGAGGAGCAAGATGAGCTCACGGTCGTCGACTGGGGAGACGCAGAGGCCTCTCCACGTAGTTCCATGGCGCCCGGCACCCACTAGGCTTCCTCAGACCACCCCGGACCGCCCCGCACTCCGGCTGCCCTGGTCTGGCCAGGGGTCTGGGGCTCAGGCTTCCCTGTGGGGTCGGCCCGGCCCGGCCTGGGCTCTGCCGCAGCGTCAAGCAGACACTCGGCCTGACGGTTTCGGTGGAGCCAGCAGCCAGGAGGCGTCTCTGGTCCCTGCGCGATCACAGCGACCGTCAGCGCCGAGGCCAAGGGAGGACCCGTTCTGGGGGGCGGTGGCTCATGCCCACTGAAGTGTGTCTGCGGTTTGGTTTTTAAGGAAAACATTTCGGTTCGGCCCGGGGCTCTGGCACAGTAACCCTGAGACGTCGCCTCCCTCGTCCCTTCCTGGGCCCTCCGTGGTCAGATGCCGCGTGATACCGACCCGGCCCCGCTGTCCCTGCCGCGGCAGATGGCGGGCGTGTGCGCGAAACGGAAACAGCCCTGCGCTCTCACGTACTCTTGTTGTCCTGGATGAGACAGCTATTTTTCATTAAAAAATGCTTCTAACGGTACCATAATGGGTTATCATCATTATTTTTACGTCAGTTAATGTGTTCACATTCCTCAGTTGTAATTTGAACATGGAAAACACCCCAACACAGATATTCGGGAGTCCCTGTGTGACCCTAAGTTTTAGGAGAGTAAAGGGGCCCGAGAGACTCTGTCCGGAGGGCCGTGGAGGCCGGGTCCCCCAGAGCTCGGAGACCCTGGCCGGCGGCCCCTCCCCTGCGGTCCCTGCCTGGCCTGCAGCGAGTGTGCAGCCTGCGCCTGGTTTAACCACCTCACGGTGTAGCCCTGCGGGACCCTGGGTGCTGGGAGGGCAAGAGTGTTGTGCACAGCTGCTCAGGGCGTGCACTGCTCAAGGACAGCTGAGCGGGCAGGTGGGCAGGGCTAGCTGGTCCCCCAGCAGGGAGCATTCTCACCACCACAGACCCCGAGGGTCTTTAACATCTCAGGGTCACCCCAAGCTCCAGGGACAAAGGCCAGCCCTGGCTGAGTCTGCGGGTCCACAAGTCTCTTCCCGCTTCCTGGGGCACCTGCTCTCTGTGCCTCCACCTCCCAACGCCGTCCTCCTCGGCCCGCCCCGCCCTGCTGGAGGGGAACGCTTCAGCCGCCACATCCGGAGCAGGTGGCTGTCCGGGGAAGTGCGTGCAGGGAGGGAGGCCCGGCCGGGGTAGACAGGACCGCCCTGTCCTCGGCGGGAAGGGGGGCAGGCCAGAGGACAGGGGCCGTGTCTTGGAGCACGGTCACTGGGTTTAGTCTTCAGACGGGCCCACAAGGGAGGAAAACTCACGCAGCCCACACCTGGGAGTTCTTTCAAGGTTGCGACTCTACAGGAACGAGGACAGGCACAGTGAGGCAGGACGCGCATGGTGGTGCCCGCAGGACCCGGGGCTCTGCACAAAGCTGCTCCTTGAACTCACCCAAAGGGCGCCGAGAGTCAAAAGTAGAGCCCAGCGCTGGTGCAGGGCTGACCGGGGGAAGGCCAGGGCTCGAAGGATGATTCTGTCCCCTTTCCTGTGTCCCGAGGAGAGCTGTGGGCGTCCGGGGGCAAGACCGCCCTCGACACAGCCGCCCGCGCCCACTCACGCTGCAGTCTTCACGGCCTCACAGTCCAGCCCCGTGACCCGGGCAGGAGAGCTGCCTGCAGCGCAGAGCCAGCCCGCGGTGAGGAGGGACGCTCCGTCCCGCACTCTCAGGTTCAGGAGCGCGGTCCTGGGCTGGAGCCAGGTCCCCGCTGGGCTCGCTGTCACTCTCTCGACATGCAAACGGGATGAGCCGCCCACATCCCGCTCCTGTGGGAGGGATGGGGCCGCAGAGGGAGAGGTGGGCCGTGCACCGGCATCCCCAGGTGCAGAAATCACGTCGCTGGGGAGTGGGCTCCGCCTCCCACCGGGTGCTGGCCAGGAAGGGAGCCGGGGAAGCAGCGGGAAGGAGCGGGTGCTGGGAAGACCGTGGAGACCCCCAGGGCCTCGGACAACCGCGCTCTTCCCCTTCAGAGCTCAGATCTGGGGTTGTCAAAGCGAGTGACCGGGCCCGACAGAGCAGGCGACACGTCCCGGACACGCCCTCATGTGGGCGACAGTGAGTGGGTCCCTCGGGTGCTGGCGAGGCTGGCACTCTGTGCGGAGCCTCCGCAGAAGGCTGGCCCGAGAGCGCGGCTCGCTGCCTTCTCCGCAACTCCCCGGCCAGCTTTCGGGTCTCCTGCGCCCGGCCCGGATTCTGCACTTGTGATGTTCTGGGGCAGCGGGTCTCGGCTGGCTTTTAGGGACCAGGAACAGGTACGGCCTACACGTCACACGCATGCACACACATGCACTCACACACACACTGCGCGTGGCCCCTGCCATCGGGAAATGAGGGAGGTTCCTCCGACGGCGTCTCCTTCTCTCGTCCTCCCAGAGCAATCGCTTATCCACATGAAAGCAGAACAACTCAGAGACCCAGGAGGTCAACACAAGGGCCCGGCATCGACAGGACAGAGCGCGCTCTCAGGACGCGTGAGCGAGCAATGGGGGGCTGGGGGCTCCGCACACGCGCCCATGCCAGCTCCTGGCAGGCCAGCGGCCCTCTGGGACTCTTCCCTAAGACGGAGACACGTACGTTTTGTCCCACTTTCTGAGAACCAGGAATTCTATGAACCAAAAACAAACAAGAAGTTACATCATCCTTCAACAAAAACTCATCCTGGACAAACAGACAATAACATGCATGCGGCGGGCGGTGGCCTGGCTCGCGGGGGCAGGGGGAGAGCCGCCACCTGCAGCCACAGACGCGGCGCGGCGCACACGGTCAGTCGGCTGCAGCTCGAGGGCTCAGATGAGCAATATAGGCCGAGCCGACCAAAACCACCAGTGTGTGCGTGAGACAGAGACAGAGACACAGAGACACAGAGACAGAGACATAGAGACAGAGACACAGAGACAGAGACACAGAGACAGAAAGAGACAGAGACAGAGACATAGAGACAGAGACACAGAGACAGAGACACAGAGACAGAAAGAGACAGAGACAGAAACAGAGACACAGAAAGAGACATAGAGAGACACAGACACACAGAGAGAGGTGGGTGTGGAGCGTGGCTGGCGGGGTCCCTGCGTGCTTGTGGGCCTCGTTAACTCAGCGGGGATGGAGAAGGCTGACCCAGGTGAGACCCGCACTCACAGTTGCATCTCAGCCCCAGCCCTGGACCCCGAGCCCAGACTCAGGACCCAGCTGGTCTCACACATGGAGCCGCCCCGTCCGACCTGGCGCAGATCCCAACGTGGGGCCAGGCACCGGCTTCTCCCCAGCCTCCCCGACCTTCCGGCTTGAGCTGGAAGCGCCCACCTCCTCCTGTGCCTCTCGGACCTACAGGACAGAGGGAGGGCGCTTTGCTGGTAAACAGCAGGTGCCAATGCACAGGAGACACCCAGTCACCCAACCTCCGATGCCCACACGGAACTGCCCCACCCTCGGCGCATTCCACAGTCTTCTACGGGAAGATCTGCTACGGCCGTGCCTACAACTCTGTCTTCACAAATCTAACAGAACGTGTTTTTTGGGGTTGGTAGGAAAAAAGCAAATTGTTTCTAGAGAGTGAAGAAAAGCCTCCAACCCTCAATTACGCCAAACTCCCTTGGGACATTTATTTGAGAGACCATTTGTCTGAAAAATAAAGTATACGTTAGAAAAACACGAATTTGTTAAGGGAAAGTTAACACTCGTATCTACTTAGGAAAGCAAACAACCACCTAAGAGGGTCACAGCACGTATGGCTGAAGACTTCCACCCCCAATCCTCCCGTGATGAAACACGCGTGGGGTGGGGCGGATTCCCAGTGGTGCCACGCGCCGTGGAACCCCTAACGCGCAGCCAACAGCCGCGCTCCCAGAGAGCGTCGCCGCGGGGCCTTTGCTCGGACTGTTCACAGTGTCGCATGTCGCTGCCGACGTCAGAGACGGAACCAAATCCTCCTGACACGCAAGGGGTTGTGCTCCAAGTGTAAAAATGAACAATGAGATTTTCATCGGGGCCCAAACGTCCGCAGCCCCCGAATCTCATCCGCTGTGGGAATTCATTTAATCAGCCACTTACCACACCCTCAGTTCTTCATTTTAAAACTGGAAACTTTGGGTGTTTATTTGTTGCCACCGATAACTATGGTTTGAGCCATTAAAATTCACAAAAATACTTATTTCGTGAATTATTCATCAATACTTGGCAGAAGCACCCGCTGGAAAATGTCATGATGACAGATTACTCCAGACACGTTCTCTTCCGTTCTCACCAACACACCAGCGAGCCCCACACAGCCCGGGCCCTGGCTGAGGTCCTTCCTCTGGGGGCCTTCGTCCCACAGCCCGGGTCGGTCACGCGGGGCCAGTGCCACCTTGGAACCACCCGCCTCCTGACAGAGGCAGCCGAGCTGCCACACGAGCCCCCACAGGCCACCCCGGGGCGCGGCTGGCTTCAGACACATGCTCCAGCAGTCCAGTCCCGAGTGCTCCTCTCCCGCCGCCACGCACGGGCCAGCTGTGGGGACAGTGCCGGCCGGTGTCCCCGAGAGGGAGGAGCTGCAGCCCCGGTCGCCAGCCAGACCCTGGTGCCATCCTCATCTGCCAACACGGCGTGTCTGTGACCAGCCCTGAACAAAGGAGCCAGCGGAAGTCCACATCCCGCCTTCCGAGACAAGCGCGGCGACTGCCACCTACGTTCCAAGAGCAGACACAGCCTGTGCCGCTCCGGAGGGGCACCAGGGCAGGGGCCGTGGCCCCAAACCGCCAGGGCCCACCAGGGTGACGCCCTGCATACACCTTCTGCCCTGAAGGAGCAGGAACACGGCCAGCGCCGCCTCTGAGCCTGCTCTGGAATTCCCAGCATCCGTGTGGATTTGGGGCACCAGCCCCAGCACCCGGCCCTGACACGCCAAGGGCACCAGAACGTCTCCCGGCCTCTCGGTCCACGCGCATTGTCACCCAGCGACGTCGCCACCGCAAGCACCATGAGCTCCCGGTAAGCGAGGACCCGCCGCACCAGACGCACCTGCGCTTGTCTTCAGGAGAAGCCACAGAGCCTCGATGTCCCGGGACAGCAGGGAGACCAGGCTTAAGGTCATGCTGCCACCGCCGGCCGGGTCAGGAGCCCACCGCCCGCCTCCCGGAACGCCCTCCCAGGGCACACAAAGGAAGCCGGCACAGCACCATCTTGGCTGAGAGCGGCAACGCCACACCTCCCTGCGCTGGCTGCGCAGCCCGGGTCTGCAGGGCCGCCGCCGCCGCTCCTCCTGGGGCCTGGATCCACTGTCCCCGATTAAGGAGCCGGATCGGCTCCCTTACCCTGTCACAGGCAGCTTAACTCCTGAGATCCTGCTGGCAGCTGAGCCGCTGCTGGCCGCAGCTCAGGTTCCTGGTGTCGCCTGTCCAGACCCTCCCTGCAGGGGCCCCACACTAAGCCGGGTCCGGTCCACTGACCGGGGGACCTGAGCCTGCAGGGGCCGTGCTCAGCCGGGTCCCGTCCACAGACAGGGGTACCTGAGCCTACAAGCACAAGCCGCCACGGTTCCGCTGCCCGGTAGGGGCATGGGCCTCCACTCTCGGAGACAAACCCCTGTGAGGCTGGGCGAGCAGTCTCTGCACCGAGACAGCAGCTACTTCTGCTGCTCTGCTGGGCCCCGGCACCAAGGCCCCCTGAAAGCAGGCGGTTCACGAGCCCACCCCACTGAGTGCACAGGAAATACACGGAAATACACAGCTCTCCGCGGCTCCCACAGGCGGGACTCGGTGGGCGAAGCCAGGCCACTCATGGCCAGTCCCAGCTCCGCGGCCTGCTGTGACCCGGGCAAGACACTTCCCACTGCCCGACACCGTTGTTCCTCAGCCATAAGCCGCTGAGCGATGAGAGGGGAGGACACGACACTCAGAGCTCCAGGCCCCGCCCCGGGAGACGCTGGCCAGCCTCGAATCTTTCCCAGGACCAAGAGTCCAGCTCCCGCCATGTGTGTGTACCCTGAGGGGGACGCCTGGAACCGAGGCCGCTACGCCCTCTTCGGAGCAGCACCTCACCGCCCGCCCAGCTGCAGGGCCAGCTCCCCGGCCTCTCCCTCTCGGCCTCCCGCGCCCAGGCTGCGTGTGGGTCACAGTCAAGCTGCCCGCCCTGTGCGCTGGGCCTCGGGCTGGCCACACGACAGGAGCTGACCCCGGGCCGGGGCCTCCAGGGCACTGCGGCCCTTCTCTAACCCTGGTCTCCGCCCCACCGTTTATTCGATGGATCGCGCTCTCCCCATCGGCACCCCCAGCCTCCCCATCGGCATCTGCAGGCGCGACCTTCACACCAGCAGCCCGCGGGCCTGAGCCGCCAAGGGCCCCGGGGCAAGTCAGTGCGGCTGAGTCCAGTGTCTCCTCACTTCCCGCCTCCAAAGCCCCCAGACTCAACCCGCCCCCTCTGCTTGGAGCCACGGCCCCTCCCCGAGCACTGGCGGGACACCATGGGCCGTGGCGCGTGGAAGGGGGCACAGACAGCGAAGAAAGGACCACACCCCGAGAAGGACGTCCTCACTCGGAAGGGTCTCGGTTTCGAAGCCCAGAAACGGCAAGAGGAACGGGGGCTCCTCTCGGAAGGCGGCACCTGTGGCACGAGGAGGGCCTTTCTGATAGACACGAGGATCCCGCGAAGGCGCCTGGCAGCTGCGGGGCGCGTGGCAGAAAGACATCCTCAGAGTGGACGGAGGTCGTGCCTCCCCGCTACTCGGGCCAACAGCGCTGTACACGGACCCAGGCCAGGCCCCCACGCTGTCCCCGCTGGCGTCCCCCTGACGGTGCTGCTCCTCTCCTCGGCTCGGCCCACAGGCCGTGCCTGAGACGCACACGCGGCCTCTGAGGGCCACTCTCCCGTGAACACCGTCACCCTAAGAAGCCGGCCTGGAGTTTAAGCAGGAAAGCTGCCCTGGTCTGCAGGGTTTTCTCTGACGTGTGCCTGATGCGGTTCAGGCGCCGCAGACACAGAGAGGTGCCAGGCGGGCCCAGCGTCCGCTGCATAGACCAGGACGGACATTCTAAAAACACGGCTGTGCGATTTTCATCACAGGCCACGTGCCACGGAGGGTCACGAGAAAAACACTTTGAAGACAAACCCTAGTTACCCATGGCTCAGCCTGGCTACTCGCCGCTCAGCCCACACCGCCACGGCGCTGTCCACGGGCCTCACGTTCTGTGCCATCTGCCAGTCTGTGGCGTGCGTCAGCCTCCCCCAGGACGGACCCGGCTGTGACTGTGGGTCACGGGATGTCCAGAACCGTGCAGACGGCTCCCTCCTCTGCAGCCCCCACGGGCCCGAGCGTGGTGGTGTCTGGGCCCACGGGGCCTGCGTGGCTCTGCTCACAGGGAGGTGCCATGCACACGCTGCGTCCCCAACACCTGTGGGGAATCAGGAGAAATGTGAGGTCCGAGGGGCAGAGACCCGAAAGGGCCGCAGAAGACAGCGCCCCGCAGCGGGCTTGGGCCTGCGGCACTGCCTCGTGGGCCAGCCGAGTGGACGGGAACAGCTTCCTGGCTGGGAATTTACCTGTCCCAGAGAGGTGTCACGTTCCACTGGGACAGCCCCACTTCTCCCCCGCCAGGGCCGGCTCGTTTATCTGAGGAAGTGCAGCATTCTTGGCCCAAATGGGCAACGTCTGGCACACGGCATAAGCAATGTCGTATTTTAAACAAGGAGAAGGTTTAAGAGAAGGTGATCCAGCCCAGAACCGCAGGAGGGAGTCAGGCCAGGCTGCACCCCCTCCCTCCCCCGCAAGCCTGCCCCACGCTGGGCCATCCCGCCACGGCTGACACCACGCGGCTTCACTTTTTTCCTCTCTTCCAGCCCCAGATTCCTGCTGCCTGCTGCAGACAGAGCAGCCCCTCCCTAAGTGCACAGGCCGGACGAGGCCTCTGGACACACCTGCCTGCAGCGCTGATCAAACACAGAGAAGTGAAACCCTCTGGTCCAGGCTGCAGGGCTGAGACCAGCTTTCCCCTGGCGAGGCGGGAGGGAGCTCGCGCTACCCTGAGCTGGTTTCTGTCCGGTTTCCAAATCATAAAAGCCGTTCTGGGCACCTGAATGTGCAGCCCCGAGACAGTGGCCCCTGAAGTGACACCCACAGCAGGACAGAATCCATCCCTCGCCCAGCACCGGTGGTGCAGCGGGAACGTCCACACTGCCCAGGCGAGGCCGAGCCCATGTGACACACGAGGCCAGGCCGAGTCCACACTGCCCAGGCCAGGCCGAGCCCACGCCACACACGCGAGGCCAGGCCGAGCCCACGCGACATACAAGGCCAGGCCGAGCCCACGCCGCACACGAGGCCAGGCCGAGTCCACACTGCCCAGGCCAGGCCGAG
>NW_012154918.1:213618-230937 GCF_000956105.1 Propithecus coquereli | reverse complement strand
CACACACGAGGCCAAGCCGAATCCATGCCTCCACACAAGTCCACGCCAGAGCCGTGGCCATCCCCCCAGGACACGCGTTCCTTGCAATTTCTTGCAGGCTTCCCTTCAGTTCGATTTCGAACTGATTCTGGGAGCCCAATCAGCTCAAACCCAACCTCGCAGGCAGGCCCCCAGAAACCTCCGGAAACATCACGATCAGCTCGTTCCTCCAACGTCCCTGTGCTCAGGCCAGGGTCCCAGTGCCTGACTCATGGCTCTGAGCTGCCCCTTCCTTGGGATGCTCCCGAGGCCACTTGTTTGTATTTTACTGTATTTTGTGGGGCGTCTTCTAGTCCGTTATGCATTTAAAGTTTCGCCCTCCCGTTAACACCAGTCGAGTCTGCAGGCGCCAGGGCTGCTGGCAGCACGGCTCAGAGCGGTGCGAGAAGGAGCCGTTCACTTACGTTCGCTTTTCTTCAGCCCTTCCTTTTTATCTGCGTGCCGCTTTCCGTACACCTGCGCAGGGTGTACGTGCGTGCGGAAGGCACGTTAGCACGGAGAGAAGCGTCATGGATGAGCGAGCTGGAAGCTTGTGGGTGCGCGCTGCGGATTAGGTGGTGGGAGGCGGGGACACAGGCACGGCCTTGCGCAGGCCGCGGAGCAGAAGCGCTGGCCACAGGGAGCCACGCGGTGGGCAGGGCCGGCACCCCAGGGGGAGAGTCCGCTCTGCCCTGTCTGGGTGAGCTGAACAGGGAGGCTCTCCCGCCAGGAGGGGAGATGGGATCCCACGTGTCACCCCACCCCCTGTGCCTTGGGGACAGCGGCGGGACCCAGTGTGCAGCGGGACCACGGCCGTCACCCCCGGCAGGCTTCCGGAGCCACGGCTCTAGCTGTTCCCGCACAGGCGTGGCGGACAGGGGTGGGGCTGCCTGGACAGGAGCCCCTTTCTCCTCCTGCAGACGGACAATGCCATTTAAAGACCCGACCAGCTGGGCTGCAGCCACCAGGCTGTGGGGCAGGCACACACCGCAAACCCAAACAGCCGGAGCCTCCAGTCAAATAAAACCCACAGCCGGCAATGGACGCGGGGCGGGTCAATCTGCCCCCAAGATGCTTCCTGCCGGGGCTGAAGGGGAGTTGGGGGGGTGCGGGGTCCACGGTGCCCTGCCCGCCGGCAGCAGTGGGTGTCCAGGCAGGTCTGGGGGCTGTCCGGCCCGTCCTCCCCCACCCCCGCCACACACCTGGAAGCACAAACTGCCGGAAGGCGCCGAGAAGGGTGTGTTTCCCAGGCTGGCCCCAGGGGGGGTCTGTCTCAGGCCCCTCCCAGGCTCTCTATGGGAATTTAGGCTCCTTGGTCTGAGGCGGAGCAGGAAGTTGAGAGCTCACCTGACGGGAGCTCACCTGGCGGGAGCACCACCTGCGAGGGTGTTGGGGCTCCCTGCAGCTGCCTGGCCGTGCCAGAGATGGTGGAGGTGGGGCCCGCCCAGTGAGGGACTTTCCAGTTTCGCGGGGGTGGTGGACGCGGGGAGGGCAGCTGAGGATTCTGGGCAGGGGCCAGGCCGGAGACAGAAGTGGGTGCTGCCGCTGTCCTCGGGAGATGCGGGGAGGACCGGGGCTCCCGGGGAGGGACAGCCCACCAGGTCTGCGTCTGCGGCAGACGTCTGGGACACAGGCGGCTGGTGGGGTGCTGTGCACCCACAAAAGCTGCTTCCCCAGACACGTTCCAAGTGGAGGAAACATTCGAGACACGCGGGTGGAGAGTCGCGGCGCAGGTCGTGCCTGGTCTGGCCCCAGCTCTGCTGCACCCACGGCAGCTCGGGGTCACCCACGCCGCTGGGTCACGGCACCGGGAAAAATTTCACTCTTATTTTCAAAACTCTCTAAAGCTAAGGCGTTTTATTTTCCATGCCCTTCACCTGTGCTCTGCAGAATGCCATGAGATGAGGGGGCTCAGACCAACCTCAGGGACTGGCAGCAGGTGGCTTGGGGAGAGGAGGAGGAGGGACTGCGACTCGAGGCCCTAATGGGGCCGGGGAGGGAAAGCGGCGTATGGAGGGCGGAGGCCCCCTGAGATCCACGGGGTCCCCGGTGGGGCAGCGCGGGCCTGTGCCCTGGCGGGTCTGGAGGCTGCACCAAGCACATGCTTGGCCCGGGGGGGGCTCACGTCCCAGTGCCCAGGCCCCAGTGGGGCTTGCGGGGTGCAGGCCAGGGACAGAGACGCCCTGCTGGGCTGTGGGGCAGGAATCACCACCCCACAGGTGCCTGCTCTCCCCACAAGGACAGAGGCAGAAGAGGCAGGCAGGCCCCGGAGACGCTGGCACATGACGGCGTGCGCCGTGTGGACAGGAGGCTAAAGCTCCCAGAGGGCAGGGCTCAGAACTGTGCGGCAACGCGGAGGACGGCGGCCCCGAGTCTGCGCTCTGAGGCGTGAGGCCCGTCCCCACGAGCATGTGCACCCACCTGGGAGGAAATTCTGTAGCTGGGCACTGCCCTGCAGAACTCTGTCTGCCTCCACAGAAATAAAATAAGCACAACCAGGCAGCCAGGGTGCAGCGGTGGACCCCAGAGCCGGCCAGACCCCGCTGTGAGCCACCATGGGAGGCCCCGGCCGGGAGTCAACAGCAGCCTTCCTCCGCCGCGGACCGCAGCTGCTGCAGTGTGCGCAAAACCGGTCATGAAACGCGAGTCAGCAGATTTAAAAATGCAAACTTCGGTTGCCTTCTACACTGCCATGTTTAGGGTGACTTTTTCACCCGACCCAGGTAGAAGTATCTGACAGATGTGTGGAATGCTCAGCAATTTCCATAACTTTCCAGCATTCCAACGAAATCCTACTTTAAAAATCTGCTTTTGTTCTCATGGGATGAGGATGGTACCCGGAAGGCGTGTGGAGAAGGTGCGTGCACCCTTCAGGAAGACGCCCCCCAAACAGGGAGTCAGGCACCGGCCCCGTGCGCGCAGTGAGCCACGGCGGAAAGCGGGAGCCCAGACATGGCGGGCAGGCGCACTGTAGGACGTGCCGTGGTCACGCCCAGGTTCTGAGCCGGCTCTGCTTCCAGGAAGGAAATCACCTCCCACGCGGCCCGCACAGCAGCCGGCCCCCACGCACGGGCCAGGAGCAGGAGCAGGTCTCCAGGAGCCTGTGCCGTTCAGCCTGCAAATCCGGTCCCCTCCTGGACGCCCCTAAGTCTTCACATACAGCACGTGACCCCACGGCTTTCTCTCCAGCACCCAGTGTGGGGCCGGGCAGGCAGGAGACACTCCATGCGCGCACTCAGGCGACGGGGGAAGGGAGGAAAGACCCTTTTGGGCCTTGGAAATCTTTTGTTAATTCATTAGAAAGCACATTTTACTTTCCTGAAAATCTGTTCCAAGACATGGAAATCATGGAAGTCCTATGAACACCTCTCGTGGGCAGTCTGGAAAACAAAGGTTGACTTGGAAGGGCAGCTCTGCCTCACACACACACGGTTTGAACGACATTGCAAATGGCTACCTGTCGGCCATCAGTCCTATCTGTGCTAATCAAGCGTCATTGCTCTATCCCCAGGCGCGGTGTCCGAGAGGAACTCTGTGCTGGCTTTACCGGGCACGCGCCTTCCTTTCTGTCCTCGAAAACGGATTTCTGTCCGCAGACCTACCTGGTATCTCGGGACGAATATCCCACCAGGGGCTTAAACTAGCGCGGCCACCGCACTGTGTGAGTCCCAGAGGTCTTCAGACACAGGAAGGGGACCGGGAAGGGTCTGTGGTTCTCACTGCTTGCGGACGGGTGAGGCCCCCCACGGCCGAACGGTGACGGATGAAGTGAGAAGAGAACGTCACAGGCTTGCGCAGCGGCTAAGAGGTAAAGGAGGGACTCAGACGTAGCTCCACCTCCTGCTCAGCACACGCCTCTGGGGGCCCCCACAGAGCCGGCTGACGATTAACGTGCACCCCACCAACTGCGTGCGCAAAGCCGCCCACGTGGGAAGGTTTGCCTGTGCCTGCCGGGGGCTCTGAGAAAAGCGCCCGGCCCGGCACGTGGCCCCCACCACCGCCTCCTTTCCTGTTCTGTGTATTCCGGATACGCGGTTTTATAGGGGCGAGGCTGTACCCGGAGGTGCTTAACAACCTTTGCGGCTTGTTGTGCAGCATGAGAAGACGACACGCAGCAGGCAGAGCGTGAAAGCACCGTGCGCCGCGCACCCTGGTCTCGGCAGCCGCAAGCTGTCAGGCCATTTGCACTCCCTCCCAATCAGCGCGAACCGGTCGGCGCCAGTGAACAGCCACCTGGCGTCCGGAACCGCGCTGTGAGCACAGCCGCAGGAGGAAGCTCCCGCCCTGCGTCTGGTCCCTGCCACTTCTGGACACAAATCCTCCAGTCAGACCCCGTCCACTTTCTCTCAAGTACAAAAACACACGGCGAGACTTCCACTAACGGTGAAATGGGTACGTGTTGCTTGGGTGCGCCCACCCCCTCGCTGGCGGGATGGCACCGGCTCAGGTCGCCCTCAAGGTCAGCCACGACCAGGACGGTGACACCGCTGGCCCTGCCCGCAGCACCAGCGTCAGTGGAAACGTCTTGCGCTCCCTCAGGCTTCACGCTTTCAAGACACGCTCGCACGCGCCGTCCCGCCCGCCCCTCCCAAGCCCAGCACGGCCGGGAGGCTGGACGGACGGACGGCCGCGAGCAGGGCGGGGCAGAGGCCCAGCACTCCCCTCGCCACCCGGGAAAGGCTGACAAGTCAGTTAAAAACTCACTTTTCTTCCCCTCGCGCCAGGAGAGTACAAACGTCGGACGTGGCGCAGGCTGTGCTCCGGCAGACGGGCTGAGGCCGCCGTCCCCTCTCCCGGCCCTCCCTGCCCTAAAACGCCCTGAGATCCAGGATTCAAGGCCCAGGCGGCAGAAGTGGGGTCACCTCCTCTGCTGGGCCACTCTGACTCTGACTCAGTTGTTACCAGCCAAGCGCCCGTTGCTGAACGTGGGCAGGGGCTGTGCTGGCCTGGCCCCCGTCTGCCAGCCTCCCCCGTCAGACTCCCCGCCGCCTGGGCCGCGGATCTGAGAGCGCCATCGGGAATCTGGACGTTAAGTGCAGAACACGAGAGGAAGGGGACAGAGCACGCAACAGGCTCGGCTGCCGGGTCACCCTTGCTGGGCCGGCTCGGGTGGCAGAGGACGGGGGCCCTGGCAGCGACCGCGCGGGCACAGAGGCGGCGTTTGGGGAAGGCCCTGGAAGGAAGTGGTGGCGACGCCCCAAGGGCCCCGTCCAACCCGAGCTGGGACGTGGCGCGGAGACCCCGTGGTCCCAGCTGCCTGCGTCCCCCAGGGCGGCCACTCTGCTGCTGTCCCTCCTGCAGCAGCCGCAAGGAAGGGGTGGTGGGTGAGCTGCGCCCATGGACCCCACAGCCAGAAGGACCGTGGGGAGGGGCCACCGCGTCCAAGCGCATGCGCAGTGCGGGGCCAGCCCCCCAGGACTGCTGGGCCCCGTGACCTGATCCTCTGGAGCGACGGGGGCCGCTGACTCTGACCACACCCAGAGTGTCCTTGAATCCCACACTCGACCAAGGGAGGCAGAGGAGGAGGAACCTCTGGCGCCCTGGGTGGGGCTGCTCCTTGTCAAAGCGTGAGGAGACATTGGCCAAGAGCCGTTCCCACCTTTCCCTGGGGCGGCCCGTACAGCCCGGTGGGCGCGGCCCCGAGGCCAGGAGAGCTGGGCTCAGGGTCCCCAGGGCGGCAGTGGGACGTGGCCCAAGGGCCGGCCTGTCACCAGGTGCTTGCTGCGCGGTGGCCTGGGGACCCTGCTCTTTCCTCTGGTTGTGTCCTCGCTCCCCTCTCACGCGGCTCCTTCCACAAATACTTTGTATCGATCACGCCTCCTAAATAACTAAAACGCTAGGTTTTACTGCCCCCCAGACCTGCTCACATGGTGTCCTTTGTTTGTAAGACGTATTCTCAGACGTTTCGCGCTGACTTCCCTGTCGCACAGCTGCTTTGCATGGTGGACGCTCAGAACAGAGTCTCGCTGCCTTGGGGGAGGCGGGCAGAAGCGAGACCCCAGCACTTTGCCCCGGCCCTGCCCCGCAGCGCATGGCCCGGAGGGACAGGCGGTCGGCCCCTCCGTTCCCGCATCCCTGTGGGCCCGCGTGGCTCTGCTCCGAGGCGCAAAATCTCCCTGTGGCACTGCCCACTGCGCTCCGCCCACGAGTGCTGCCATCCCTGGGGACGCACGTAACTAACCCATGCGGCGTCTGTGCCGTGTCTGAGGCCATTTTGTCTAAACGTGGTCATGCTGGCCCAATCACAGACTAGAATTTAACACTACAGAGGCTACACTCCTCACTTAGCCTCAATATCCCTAAAAGGGAAAAAGGTGTCACTATTTCACAAAAAGGTAAACCGAGGCAACTGCCAGTTGAAGGAAGGGCAAGTCTCACCTCTGGCAGAGCTCAGGGCTTGCTCTAGTCTGGCGACCTGCTCCCAACCACTCACACCACCTAGCTCCCCTCTCCTCCTCCCAGGACCCTCAGGTGGTCCTCCCTCCCCTCAGGTGGGTCCTCCCTCCCCTCAGGTGGTCCTCCCTCCCCTCAGGTGGGTCCTCCCTCCTCTCAGGTGGTCCTCCCTCCCCTCAGGGGGTCCTCCCTCCCCTCAGGCGGGTCCTCCCTCCCCTCAGGTGGTCAAGCCTCCCCCCTGCCACTGCAGAGTGCTCTGTGTGGCTCCCGAGTTGGTGCCCATAACCGGTGGGCTCCGTGTCCCCAAAGGATGCTCCCATGGTGCTCCTGCGGCGCTGCCCCCCCCGCCTGTCTGCACAGCGGCGGCGGGTCCACAGGGAGACGGGCAGAGTGGGAGGAGCCCAGGCGCAGACAGAAATCGGGGGTGGCAGCTGTCATCCTGTAGGCACCTGCTGTCTCTCTGCCACATCCGCGGATGGCAGTTAACACCGACTGGCCCCATCTGTGACACAGGTGAGTTCCGACGGGACAGTGAACGCAACGCCGTGTGACGCCAAGCTCTGAATCTGGTGGGGCAGATGCCCCGACCGCCACCTGCCGACCTGTCCTCACCTTCCTAAGCGTTTTCCCAGCTGGGAACCGGCCCCACCGCAGCCCACGTCACACAGACGAGGAATTCAGCCACCAAGGGAGCACGCCCTCAGCACATCCAGGGACTTCCTGAACGCAGGGTGGAAGGAGCAGCCCCTTCGCGGACAGGAGTGCTCGGCGGGGACTGTGGCTCCCCGGGCAGCTGCTGCGAGATGCTCTGTGCACCTGAACTGAGCTACACGCACCAGGAGCCCGGCGCCAAGCAGGTGCCCGGCTGCATGCCGCCCGGATGAGCTCAGACCTGCCCCGGCTGCGACTCCGACGGGCCCGGAGCCGGCTGACCCCGGCTGATGTCTGCACCTGGCGTGGGTGTGCGCCTGCCGGCCAAGGGGAGGTCTCTGCCTCAGGTAACAACAACATGAACTAGAGCCGAACGGTAACAGCTGGAGAGCTCGTCTACGCTGAGTCCCTGTCCCCTGAACCAGCGCAAATTCCAAAGGGGACACGGACTACGCCGCCAGTGACCTCCCGAGACGTCGCCCCTCGCCGGTGCAAGGTACCCGTGAGCCGCACGTCCGTGCTGCACCCCTGCTGCTCCCAGCACGCCGCGGTGGCACCCGAGGGACCGAGACTCACCCTCAGCCACAGAGAGCAGCCAGGAGCACCACTCGGAGTAAATGTAGTAGCTTTTCATCTCGGCCACGGAGATGCAGGCAGGCGTCCCGTCCCCCATGGCTGAGAGCCCGCCGCCCAGGGGAGGTGCGCTCTGCCCCGGCTCACCATGCCCCCTCGGGTTGCAGCAGCTTTCTGCGCTGACCTTTGTCCCCTGGATCTGCCCGGGGACCAGCTGACTTTCTTCCCTCCTCCCTCCCCCATAACCACACAGGCTCACATGTCACCCCACCCTGCTGTTTACACAGGACTCCAGGCGGATGTACCGGGCGGAAAGGAACGGCCTGAGCTGTTCCCTGCCCCATTCGAGGCACCAGGGACACCCCTGGGGGCGTGACCTCCCTTTGTTTCTGAACAGGCAACAGGAAGATCACAGCACCTGGTTTTCCACTCTGCCGGGGAAAGGCATATTGTCGGAGGAGTCAGACGGTCCCACGGGAGCAGCGTGACGTCCGGCTCCTTCCCCGAAGTCCCAGAGCCCTGACGCACCGCAACGTGGGGACACACAGAGGTGGAGGCAGTCTTTCTCCTTTCTTTGCTTCTCTCTTTCTCCCTCTGAAGGAGGTGAGCAGAGCAGAGACAAAGGGCCCACGTCCTGATCTCAGGCCTGGACCCAGCCTGGCGGGGGAAGCAGGACAGACACCCACGCGCCTGCCTGCCCCTCCCACGGCACATCAGACAGTGGCTTCCATGGGTGGACAGCCCGGAGGGTCACCTCACTCTGCGCCGAGCAGGCGAGGCAGGGACGTGTCTGTGCCCTCCCACCAGTCAGTGGTGGTGAGGTTCCCGTCACCCGCTGGACTCCAAGCCTGGTGACCGGCAGCTCGCGCCCCACGGGCACTGGGTGGCCATGTCCCGAGTCGCACCGGCCTGGGGGTGGGGGAGCCGTGCGTAGGTGAGCACTGCCACCCATGTTCCTCAGGGACACCGACCCTCAGAGACCCACAGCGACCCCACAGTGACCCCAACCCCACAGAGACCCCATGGCGACCCCACGGTGACCCCAACCCCACAGAGACCCCATGGCGATCCCACAGAGACCCCAACCCCACAGAGACCCCATGACGACCCCACAGAGACCCCATGGCGACCCCACGGTGACCCCAACCCCACAGAGACCCCATAGCGACCCCACAGTGACCCCAACCCCACAGAGACCCCATGGCGATCCCACGGTGACCCCAACCCCACAGAGACCCCATGGCAACCCCACAGAGACCCTCAGAGACCCAGGCCTCACAGGGCCCAGGACCCTACAGATACTCCACAGAGAAGCCACAGAGACCCCACAAAGACCCCACAGAGAGCTGGCACTGGGGTGGGGGCCGCAAAGCCCCCCTGGCCCCGTGTGCCCCTCTGGCAGAGCAGAGCCACCCGAGCGGCCTGGGGCAACAGGAGCCGGTGGGAGGAAGCCAGAAATAACGATTTCAACCAAGTTTCCAGAAATCGAAATAATAATAATAATAATCACCAGATTTCTGCAGACCATGGAACCTCTTCTTACAAACAAAGGTGACCAAAGAACGTAAGAAAATATCCCCATGCGAGGGTTTCTCCCGGGAACAAAGGCACTTCAGAGAGGGACGGCCTGGGAGGCTGGGGCAGGACCGCCCGGGCGTGGCCACGCACCAGGCCCTGGCCTGGGCTGCTCTAGGAGCTGAAGAGAGTGCTGCAGTGAAGGCGAATGCTCCCGTCCTGCTTTCTGTAATTTCTGGAAAGACGTACACCAGATTCGCCAACATCAAAGCCCTCGTGGGCCAGACCCAATTAATCAATGGCCACGTTTCAATGGTACCTTTTCCAAAATGCTCACTCACAAGTAAAGCTACTTAAAGGAAAACGTGGGGCTTTTCCCGGTGACCTCTCACCTCTGGCCTCGGGACAGACACGGTGGCCCTGGCCTGGGAGGACAGAGGCCGCTTCCCCGCGGTCGGTGTGGAACGTCGCCCTGCGGCCTGCGTGCCCAGCGTGCCACCTCCGGCGCTGCTGACACAGTCCAGCCAGGCACAGACGGCAACGCGTCTGCTCGAGAGAGTCAGTCCCAGCCCCAGCACGGCAGCAAACCCGAGCGCTGCTTCCAGAAGGGTCTCACTGAAACTCAGCGCTGTGTTTTCGAGGTTTCCAGGTGGTCGGTAAGAAGCATCCATCTAAGGGGCATTGATTTTCAAAAGAAAGAAAAAATTCCAAGACATCATCTGTCACGTGTTCTGATGTTCCTGAGTAAACAGCTAAGGGGCGGTTTCCCCCAGAATTCTTTCCAGCAGAAAGTCTTCTCTTTGCACATGATCTTATGCCCACACATTTTTCCTTTTTGCATTAGCTACCAGGAAGCTCAAAGGGAAGTTCTGCAGTGATCACTCACCCCCCAGGACTCGAATGAATTTATCTGCTTTTAAAAATTAATTCTCGTTCTGTTTAAAACCGTGCCAACCTCAAACACACTTCTGAAAGGAGATTTCCAAACTCTACGTAAAACTGAAACTCAGTCCCAAATGCCCCAGAGCAGAACGGAACACGGTGGAGCCCCCGCCCCGTGGCATCTAGCGCCCCTCACAGGTGGCGCCACGGGGCAGGGCAGAGGTGGGCAGTCAGGAGCGTACCCCCAACTTCCACTTAATGAATTGATAACATCTATTTCTGGTATCAGAAAATCACCATCTCCCAACTATATTTTCTGCCCCTATCATCTCTCTGCCCTCTTCTCTGACAGAGAGGAGGCTCCTCCTTCACCTGCGCTGGGAAGTCTGACTGACCGTCTCCCAACCCGCAGGTGCCTTCTCCAACCCGCAGAGAGCAGCTGCGGCGCCAGGCGGGGTCTGGCCGCAGACACGGATGCTGCCTGACCAGCCTCGCTGGGATGCTCCGTGGCAAGGACAGAGCCGGCGGGAGGGAGGTCAAGGCCAGGAGGCTGCCGGGGTGAGGAGCTGGGTTTGCAGGGGAGCCTGCCCGTCGACTGCACCCCGCGGGGCGGTGCCCGGCCCAGAGGCGGGAGGACGCCCGCTCACCCAGGGCACAGGGCCTCACACGGCGCCCCCTCGGAACCCAGAGACGAGGAGAGGCCACTAGACCTGCAACAGGCTCAGCTGCCTCCCCGGGCCCCACGCCCTCCTCCACAGGGGACCACTGGGCCTCCCTCTGCCCCTTCCTCACGCCCAGCTCTCGCCGCCCACCTCCCCGACAGGCGGCCTTGGGGAGACCCTCCCTGCTGTGCCCCATGGAGCCCCCAGCCCGGCCCCTCCTCCACCCCACGCCCCCATGGCTTCCTCCAATCTGCACGTTCAGGCCCCATAACAAAACAGCCTCCCCGACCCAGCGCCCACCCTCCAAACCACCTTCACGGCCAGCACCGTGGAAGAACCCACAGCCGCCCGCCCTCTGCCCCCGCCCACCGGGGCATGGTGACCACCCCTCCCGCAGCCAGGCGCACGGGGTCGTCCCCGCACTCAGCGGGCTGAGACCCCTTTCCAAGACATTCGCTTCCCTCGGCCCCTCGGGCCCAGAGCACTCGGGGGAGGAGGGCGTCTCGGTCCCCGTTTCTCGCTGAGGAGATGCCGGGGGTCCCCATTTCTCGCTGAGGAAATGCGGGGGGTCCCCGTTTCTCGCTGAGCAGATGCAGGGGGGTCCCCGTTTCTCGCTGAGGAGATGCAGGGGGGTCCCCGTTTCTCGCTGAGGAGATGCGGGGGGTCCCCGTTTCTCGCTGAGGAGATGCCGGGGGGTCCCCGTTTCTCACTGAGGAGATGCGGGGGGGTCCCCGTTTCTCATTAAGGAGATGCTGGGGGTCCCTGTTTCTCACGGAGGAGTTGTCTGGGGGGTTCCCCGTTTCTCACTGAGGAGATGCCGGGGGTCCCCGTTTCACACTGAGGAGATGCGGGGGGGTCCCCGCTTCACACTGAGGAGATGCTGGGGGTCCCTGTTTCTCACGGAGGAGATGTCTGGGGGGGTCCCCGTTTCTCACTGAGGAGATGCCTGGGGGGGGTCCCCGTTTCACACTGAGGAGATGCCGGGGGGGTTTCCCATTTCACACGAGGAGATGCTGGGGGTCCCCACTGCACATTGAGGGGACACCGCGGGGTCCCCACCTCGCAGCCCTCCCTGCACCGTGTTCAGGCCCCACGGTGCAGCCTTGTGGGGGAGGGGCAGGAACTGGTCAGCCCTGGCGTGTGCCAGGCGGGTGTGGGCGTCACACGCGGCGTCGCCTCCCTCACGCTGCGCGGGGCAGATGTCAGGGGACTGGTCAGGAGGCCACACAGCTCAGGCTCGGCTGAGCACAGTCCAGCTCTCGGTGTTGCAGACTGTCCAGGCCCGCGGGGGAGACGGGAGGAACGGCGTCACAGGGGGCTCTCCTGCCGCTGCGCCCACCGCGCCGTGCTGGGCGGCGCCTCCCGAGCCCCCTGCCCCTCGATCCAGGGTTTGCTGCCCCGACTCTTCCCTCTCCTTCTTCCAGGCAGACGGGACGGGACCGGAGCTCGACCTCCCCGCCGGGCGGAGGGCGGGGGTCTGGAGACGCCCGAGCCCACCAGGAGCCAGCGCCCAGGAGGGCGGGGCCGCCGTGCACGCGGCAGACATCGGGGCGTCTGCCCGGGCCCCGCACAGGTGCCACCGTGTGCCGGCGGCCACGGCAGCCACTCCTCCAGTTCCACGGCAGACCCCGTGTCCGTGTCCCCGGGCGGGCGAGGAACAGAAACCAGCCGCAGCGCCCCCCTCTCCGACGCGTCCCCCGCGCCCACCCTGCTCTGGAAGTTCATCTGTGAAAGCGCGACTGAGACGCGTGAGAATTCAAATCGTGCCGTCGGCTGAGCAGGGGTGCGGTGCCACAAGGGAGCTGTGGCGGCTGCCCGAGCAGGGGTCGCGGTCGGCTCGGGCTCGGCCAGGACCGGTGATGGCTCCGCCCCATGTACCCCCCGAAAATGCCCCTCTCAGCGCAGAGCACCCTCCACTGCCCACGGCCCCGCCAGAGGGGCCCCTCCTTTTTGCTGGTCGGAGAGTGAAGGAAACACTACCGGGAGGTGGCCGCCGCTGAGGGACGCCCCGCGCCGGTCCCCAGGCCCCCACGGACGCACCATCCCGTCCGCCTCACCTGGCTTCGAGCAGCCCGTGGTCCCCCGGCGCCTCCGGGGCAGCGACCAGAGCCGACGCAGGGTCCCCCGCGAGGCCCCCTTCTCGGCCATCGTGGTGCCTGTCACGGGGATGCTGCGAGGCAGAGGCGGCTCAGGGTCTTCGGGGCCGCGTTCGACCCCTGATGCCGCAGCCACGCAGCTCCCCGGCCGTCAGGTCTCTGCCCGGACGGCCGAAAGCCAGGCGGGCCTGCGCCGTCCCCAGAAACAGGCGCTCAAGTCCCGGTGACCCCGGCTTCACCAAGTCCCAAGAAGGAACCAGGAGGATTCGGCCACCCCGTGACGTCCTCCGGCCGTCCTGCCCCGGGCCTGGCCTCCCGTGCCCGCCGCGCAGAGCCGCAGAAACGCCGTGTGCCGGAGAGAGACTGGGCAGAGCGGGGCCAGCCGCGCCTGTGTCCCTGTGTGCGTTTCCTTCCTTGGGGGCGGGGCCTGAGGGGGCCGCAGTGCCGCATGTCACGGAGCCGCTCCGTGGGGCAAGCCAGAAACACCTTCCAGGCTCAGGAAGTCTCAAGTTCAAACAAACAACTACAGACCAGGAGGAAGGGGGGGGAAGTGGCCACTGGCTTCTGGAAACAAACTGGGAAGTCCCGCCTGGGCGGGGAGGAAGCGATAAGGCTGCTCGGCTTGGCGGCCAGGGCTTCCCCCGGGAGGAGCCAGCCCCGCACCCTCGCGCCACGGAGGCTTCCTGGGAAGTGAGGTGACGCCCAGGGCCCCCGTGGCCCCGAGGGGAGGTGCTGCCCACGGGCTCTGGAGCAGAGCAGCTGCGGCATCTCCTCGTCATCGTCGCCACGATTGCGGTCGTCGGGCGCTGGGCGCCAGGGCGCCGGCCCTCACGCCGCAACCGCAAGGTGGTTCACCGCAGTGCCGCTGTGGTTACCACGCACTCAGCCAGCGAGCGAGCGAGCGCGTGAGCGGGCCGGCGCTCAGGTCTGTCTGTGACGGACACCACGCTGGCCCTTAGCGAGCCCACGGGATCAGAGCGTGCGCATCCGCTTTGCAGCAAAACGATGCACTCACCTAGCGTGGCTCGCCCAGTCACCCTCCTCCCGTGAGCACGCACAGGCGCTAACCGTGGCGGAAGAGGCCCCGCCACCGCCCTCCGTCCTCCCGCTAGAGTCAGGACAGGCGGCAGCGTGGGTGTCCGCTGGGCCTCCCAGGACTTGCGGCTCCACTCGGAGCTTTCTTTTATGGGATTTGCACGTTGAGCGCCGCAGGTGTCCAGAGCCCGCTTCTGCCAGAAAAGACAGAGCCCCACGCACGTTGCTCTCCCCCCATCCACACCCCCCGGCTGTCACCTGCCCACGCGACAGGCGGCCCCTGAGGCCGCCCCCCAAGAAGGCAGCGGTGACGCTGCTCTGTGCTGCACCCCACGACAGGGCGGGGAGGACAACAGCGTGAGGGCCTCCAAGTCTCAGCCGCGCAGAAGCAGAGACCAGCACGACGCCGTGTGTCCGGGCTTGTGCGTTCACGCCTGCTCGCTCCCGCTGTGCCCAGGCTCCGACAGACCAGTCCGAACCCAGAGCCCCACGTAACCCGAGGAAACGCAAGCCACGTCTGACGTGGAGCTTCCAGACTCGGGCCTCTTCCAACGACCGAGGAACCGAGCCCATACGCTCAGCGCTCCCCTCACCGCCTCGCGGAGAGACACGCAGGCACATACAGAGACACATGCAAACACACGACACACACGCACTTCATTTTCCAATACGTTATTTCCATCCAGTGGAGCTGGATCAATGCAGTTGTTCCTAAATATCTAAACACGGTTTAAAGATGTTACTAATTTAAACCTTTTCCAAAAAATCGAATCTGACGTCTGAGCCTCGCTCACAATCTGCTAATTTCTTGTATGTGGCGTGGTCTTCGGTCGAGGGACGTCGTGAAAACCCGCTGTGGTGTCTGGTAGTTGGGCCATCCCCTCCCTGAGCTCCGGCAGCTCCCGTGAAGAACACCAAGAACCACCTGAGAGTTGAGCTCCTCACCCCGCTGGCCGCCGCAGCGTTCCTGAGCGCGGCGCTGGGAGGCCCCAGGGGTGGCGGGACACCTGCGCAGGGGGTGGACCCCAAGATGTGCCTTATGCGGTGTCGCCCTGAGCCACTGTGAAGAAATTCACACCAGTAAGTGGTGTCCGTTTTGGCAGTGAGAGTGTCGGCCACGCCGGGCGCAGTTTGCGCAGGTCTCACATCAAAGGACATGCTGGGTGACTTCAAATCCAGCCCCTCTGGGGATGAGACGGGTGGGAGCGGCAGCCACTGTGGGGCAGGCGGTGCAGCCGCCGTACACACGTCAGGGCGCGGGCTCCGGGCTGGCCGGGGCATCTGGAAAGGTGGGGTGGCCACGCGGCCCACCAGGCTCAGGTGGCGCTGGAGCCGCTTGAGGAGCCCAGGCCCCACGAGTCCGTGGCCGTGTTGGCAAGTGGCCTGGTGGAGCTGTGCCACCCGTCACGTCTGGACCGTGCCACGTGTAAGCGGGCGCTGAGGCGGGAACGCCTCCTGTCATTTTTGATGACAATTTGCTCCCTCTGACGAGAGAGGGCCGGGGCCTGGCAAGTCCGCGAGAAGCTGAAGTTCTAAAATTCCAAGGCTCCATAACCCAGGAACAGAATCCTCCAGAAAGATGCTAGGTCTTCACACAGTCCCAAATTTGTTACTCCTAAAATGAGCTTTTTAAATGATACGCTTAACTTTTTAAAATAAAGGCCGCCCCACACTGACCAACCAAGGCAAAACCCAGAGCTTGCGCCCAAGTCACACAAACTCAGAAGTCTCTGGAAGCACAGGTGCCGACCGCACGGTGACGTCAGGCCGTTCTCCGCTGTCTGCACTGACCTGTCAGACACGGGGCAGACATGGCCGGGCCAGGTGTTTCACGAAGGGACCAGCACGCGGCATGTGAAATGCTCCCTCCGCTCCTGCTGGCGACGGTTTGTGTCTGAGAGACGTTCCTGGGAGGCTCCCGCTGCCGTCCCGTCCTCTGGAGCGGGCCTGCCTCTTCCTGTCGCCTGTGCAGGGCCCACACCCGCCCCCAGGTGTGCCGAGCGAACGAACGCACGCACCAATGCGCGAGTCGTGAGCACCGCACCACGCCTGCCAGCACCACCGACTGCGTTTCGGAAGAGAAAACATAAATATTTCTCTTTCAGAACTGACGGAAGGATAAAATCACAAAACCGATACACACGGACAGCCAACAACCCTGTTCTGTTCCCATTTAAACACCAAACAGCGTATTCTTCCTCTTAAGGATTCGGAAATCGAAGCGCTTTTTAAAAGCTTCATCTTCAAAGATAAAGCATTCTTACAAAAATGAAGTCCTGTCTGGGGTATTAGTTTATCATCCCTGATACCTTGCCAAAAATGCCGTTAATGAAACTTAATGCTATTAACAGTCCTTTCCGTTAGCGAATTAAGTAGCACAACTGTGCGATGTGAGCATGAAGTCCAGGAATCGCTTTTTATGTTTTCGGGGCTGGTCTCGTTTCTTTAACTTATTAATGAAAGAGTAAAGAAATAAAAAACACAACATTTGCTGAAAACCCAATTCAGATGCCCAAAGGCCACTGTTGGCCCTTCTGCATTTTCAAACTTACAACTTTAGCTTTTCCTGAGCATCTCCTCCCAAAAGCTTGGCTCCCTCTGCACGTGGTCTCCCCTGGGACTCGCGCTGGACGACGGGGGACAGAGCCCGCTCTGCAGAGCGCCACGGAGAGCGGCCCGACTATGCCGCTGCCCCTCGCGTGCCTGACACGGCCCCTTCGCTCCCTCCTTCTTCCCGCTTGCCTGGGAAACCCCTACCAGGATTGTGGGATGATAACACACCTAACAGCACGTGGCGGCAGTCAGAGCCGCATAGTGCGAGCTCACGATGGCGCCTGCAGTGCCGGGCATGTGCGCGTGCGCCAGCCATGACGGGGCGCAGCCCCAGCACCAGCCATTTCACTCCAACAGCCGAACCAGCCTTCACAGCGGGCGATGCTACCCTCTCACGGCAGAAAACCTCATCCCTGTCTCATCCAGATACCACTGCAAGACATGAATGCGTTTTAACTTCAGTCCTTAACCAGAATCCTCACGCAGGTAACTTGATTTTGCATTTGCTTGTATCAGACGATGGCGGTTGGCTTGTAAACATTGTGAAAGACACAACAGATACTTCTTCCTCCAAAACCAGAGTCATGAAATGAATGCAACCAAATAACTTCTTAATCAGAAGCACAGAAATGTGGAAATACCGTTTACAACAGCATGAATCTGGCCGCAAGGATTGGTGACGTGCGCACACAGAGCTGGAGACGGCCCGGACGGATGGAGCTTCAACCCCGAATACGCTCCGTGTGGAGTAGCCGGAGATGACGCGGGGTGGGAGAAGGCCAAGGCCGTGACACTTGGCAGCCGCATGACTGAATGGATGTTTAGGAAAAACACAGGAGACTGACCATCCCTTAGAAGGGGAGACTTCGGATGCAGGCTCCACAATTCAAGACAAGAACGTGGCTGCTTGGGACACGTCTGGGTGTTCAGCTTCACCTCTC
>NW_012154918.1:209172-211658 GCF_000956105.1 Propithecus coquereli | reverse complement strand
TCCTGGACTTACACCATCTACCTCATCTGGGAATTTAAAAATGCAAATTCTCAGACCCTGCTCCAGACTTCCGAAATCAGCAAGTCTGAGGATGGGGCCCAACAATCTGAGCTTTAACAAGTGATTCAGACGCAGCTGTAGTTTGAGGACCACATTATTCGTCTGCCTTAAAAAGCTTAAATCCTTAAATCAACTAGATCCACAACATTTTTCCCTCAAATGTTTCTTACTTTTTCAACAATACTGCAAATCTCAAGAGAGAACCAAAACAGAGGAAAATGCTGGAAAAGGAGCCTATCACATGGGGTGGGGAGTTTGCTCCTGGAAAGTGCTCCTGGCCTTGTTCCTAAAGGTCAGGCTGTATATAAAACGTAAATTCTCAAGGTCGAGGGACGCAGGCACACAAACCACAGGGACAGCAGGCGTCACCCTCTTTTACACGCAGACTGGCCTGGACAGCGAAAGTCTGAAAGTAAAACACAGCAGCAGCATGTCCTTAGCGGCGGTGAAGAGAAAATGCCGGTGGGCTCAGGGAGACGCCACGGCAGGCCAAGGTACAAACAGTGGAAAGAGGCCAGTCCCTGCACCGAGCCCCCTGCTATGACCCAGTCCTGAAGGGTCAGGCCCCTGCCCCGAGAACTGCACCAGCTGCCAGGTCCCTGTCCTGGTGCCATGGGCTCACACCTGCCACAGCCCCAACCTGGCCCGCGAGGCTCAATGTCATGAACAACTCCATGAGCTCGACTAAACGCCATCCTGCTGCAGGTGGGGAATTCCTCCGGGGAGGTGCTTGGACCCTGAACCTGCATCGCTGATTAGGTGCACGCTGACCTCCCCTTCCCGACCAGGGAGCATGCACCATGCGTCTGCACTCCGCACCGTCCACACCACATGACACACGGCCCTCCAGTGGGTTTGTGCTAAAGGAGGAGGTCAGAGTTAACCGGTGGTGAGGGGATGCGGACCAGGCGTCACCACCCCTCACCGAACACCACGTAGGTGCATAAACGGAGCCATCTGTTCAGCTGGGTGTAAGGGAATCTCGGTGAGTCTGCAGCCATTACTAACGCAGATGTGTCAGAGGGCACACACCTGAGAACTGCTGCTTAAAATGAGCCCGTGGTCCACACGGAAGGCCTGGCTCAGCACCGGCTGCCTGCACCTTGACGCGTGGGCAATATCACCACGGCTCTTCTGATACAGCCCTTTTACAATTAAAATCTGCATGTGTCTTTCAGAGCTCACGAAGGAACCTCAATCCCTAAAATCCCAGGGAATGACATCACTCTTTGGAGCAGTTCCCACTCCGGGGTTCTGACGCCAAGCCAAATGCAGAGGCAAGCAGAGCGGGGAGAGAGAGCGCTCCTGTCCCCTCCTGGCTGGCGGGAGCCTCCCCGTGACCCTGGCAGTCCAGGCCCGTGCCCTTCACCACACGCCAAATGCCGCTCGAGGAGAACCTCGAGGCAAGGTTCAGGAAAATGGGGATGTGTCTCTAAGGAGAAGGGGGCAGATGGCACGAAAACGGCTTTATTTTCTTTTGACCCATAGACAAGGAACCCGGCAGGTTCCATCGCAAAAGCCATCATTAAGAGCATCTTGGTGAGAGCGTCCCACACAATGGTGTTTATGCTGATTTAATCACCGGCAGGCTCGCAAGGTCCACTGGGGGGGAAGGGGAGTGGGGGGAGGGAGAGGGCAAGATGCTACACCCCAACCAAGTAACGGAAAGACCTTACTCTCCAAGGACAGCGCTATGCAGACAGCCTGATAATGGCATGTACACCATCACGCATGGCAATATCAGACAAAAGCGGGCAACTTACTTTCAATGGTATGTCATCATTCCCTCTTCATTTCAAGGAAAACCAGTTGATGACGACGCTCCCTTCTGCATAATGCAGCACAAGGCGTCAGATGTGACCAACGGAAAGCGACAGCGGCAGCACGAGCCGCCAGCTCAGTGTCTGCCTACATGCGAACGCATCGGTAGGAACCGCACTTGATAGCTTATGTAACATCTCAGCTAACACAGAAAATTAATGTCCGGCGTGCTGTTTGTTCACTCCTGGCCCATACCTTTCTCAAACATCCGCCTTAGGTCTAAACTGTATTTGGTGGAGAAAAGACCCCCCCACGAACCAAGATTTTTCCTGCTCAGAACGAGCCTCAGATGGCTTCGCCCCCCGCTCGGAAGCCCTGGGCCCGAGGCCGGTTCGGAGCGCGCAGGTGCCGCCCAGCCCGGCGGCCTCCAGACGCGCACGGACCGGGCCGGGCGGCGCGGGGCACCCCCCGGCTGACGCCCGCCGCGGCGCGAGCGAAGGGACGGCGCTGGCGGAGAGGAGCCCGCAGAACGCCCGCGGGCCCGCAGCCCTCCTACCCGTGCGCCGGGACACCGCGTCCAGCCTCCGCACCATCTCCTCCAGAGCCATCTCCTCGCTCCTCAGCCAGAACCTCATCCTCCGGCCGGCGACGGCGACCGGGGCGGG
>NW_012154918.1:203915-208920 GCF_000956105.1 Propithecus coquereli | reverse complement strand
CATGCGTGCGCGCCCCCGCACTCACCTGCAAGCCCCGCGTGTGCACCACCGCGGGTCCCCGGGGACTCGCGCGTGCGCGCCCGCCCGGGTCACCTGGCAGCCCGCGTGCGCACGGTCCGCACAGCGGCGCAGGGCCCGCGCCCCTCCCCCAGCCGCGGAGCGCCCCGGGCTTGTTGGGAGCCGCCGCGGGGACGCGAGCTGACGACGACTCGAGTGGGCTGCCGCCTCCCAGGCAGCCGCCGACCGCCCGCCCCTTTACCTGCGGCCGCCCCGGGGCAGGTGCACAGGCCGCAGCAGCCCAGCGCGCCCTCTCCGCGCGGCCTCATGCCGCCCGGCCGCGCCCAGGCCGGCGGGTCTGTGGGTCGCCGGGTGCCCGAGTGGCTCCGGGCCTGGCCGCGCGTGGAAACGGCCCCTCCGGGCGGGGGCGTCGCCTGCCCAAGGACGCAGGACACAGCGAGGGGAGCGCACGCTGCAGACACGGGCTCTCCGCCCTCACCATGGCTGGCAAGAAGCCACACTGTGCACCTGACACCCTGAGCTTGCTGGCAGCCACCTGCAGATCCCAGCTCCTGTGTGTGCCCCGTGGTGGCCACCACCTCCTGCAGGTGGGCAGGAGACTCAGGTGTCGCCTTCCTCCGGGTTTGCCATCCTTCTGTGGTTTGTAGTGCAGGTAATATGCCCGGCCTCAAAGAAAGCGTCTCAGGAGGGTGCGGGGTGCGACCTGCAGTCCCGGCTACTCAGAGGCTGAGGCAGCAGGACGGCTTGATCCCAGGAGTTTGAGTCCAGCCTGGGCAACATAGCAAGTTGACCCCATCTCTTAAAGGAAAACAAAGAAAGTGTTTAGGAAGAAATGCCCACTTCCACGAATGGTTTGGAAAGTCCAAGCATGGAGTGGCTGAGGTTCAAACTACAGCTCATGCCAGTAAGGTGTGTGCCAATATCCCAGAGTCCGATAAAAAGGTGCCCTCAAACACTGACACGTGTGCGCCCCAACATCGCAGTGTCTGTTAGCACGCCCGAGCCCCGACTTCCCAGTGTGGGGACTTTTCAGGCACAGAGCTAGGCCCAAGGGAGAAAAAGATGAGGTGGCACAGTATTTACCCTCATAGACCTCACAGGTCTGAGCGGGAAGGAAGATCGTCCCTCCCGTGGTAGGCGGCTTCCCTCTTCCTGCCAGCCTAAGGCATGACACCCACCCTCGCCCTCCCCAGGTGATCCTGTGTGCTCCAGCTGCACCGGAATCCCCCGGCCCCACCCCGGAGTCTGGCCAGGCGGCCTGGGCAGGGCTGAGAATGTGCGTTGCTAACAGGGCCCGCGGTGCTGCTGCCGGTCCACACTCAGAACCGCTCTAATGTGGATCCCATCCTTAAAGCCACACGAAAAGCAAAAGCGAAAGGCAAAACCTGCTGGCCTGTCCCGCGTCACGGACCTCCTCTCTCTCCAGCCCTTGGACGTTTCCGCGCCTGCGCTCAGCCTCTGTCCTCGCCCTGTGCCGTCTGCTCTGTCCCCCGAGACTCCTGCCCAGCACCGTGTCAGGTTAGGGGACAGCGTGCTGCAGGTTGAGGCTACTGGCCTCGTGCTGTTGCTCTACGTGTGGGCTCGCCTGGGCCGTGGCCCGGGACGACCGGTTCGCGTGTCACCGCGAGGGTGCTCTTCAGAGGAGGTTGACACGTGCGTCGGTAGACTTGGAGTAAAGCAGGTGGCCCTGCCCAACGCTGGTGACAGGTGAAGGCCTTCGGAGAAAAAGACTCAGCGTCCCCGAGGCGGAGTCACGCCCACCGGCGGCCCCCAGACGCAGGACGGCAGCGTCGGCTCTCCCTGCACCGGGCCACCTGGCCCCGCGGGTTTCAGACGCAGCCTCCACAATTTTGTGTTAGTTCTTTAAGCCAAGTTTTCTCCCTCCGTCAAGCCTGTGCTCTCTCTGAACT
The DNA here is from genome assembly GCF_000956105.1 of Propithecus coquereli. Classification (NCBI taxonomy): domain Eukaryota; kingdom Metazoa; phylum Chordata; class Mammalia; order Primates; family Indriidae; genus Propithecus; species Propithecus coquereli. The sequence continues at coordinate 206,992 of NW_012154918.1, read as the reverse complement.
ACGGCACGAATGACGCCATCTTTCCGTCACACTTGCTCATCACTTGCCTGCAGCACCACTGTCCCGAGCCTGCGCACTGCACTCCCCCACCTTCCTGAGAGCACTTTACGTGGATGAGCTTGTTTCACATTCAGGGCGACCTAGGAGATGGCACAGAGAGGATCCTGACTTGGCCAGGGCCACGCAGCTGGCAGGTGGCGGGCGGGGTGCCCACTCCGATGCACAGACACGGGCCGGAGCCAGTGTCAGGTCTCCACGGAAATGGCACATGTAGAGCTCCCTACAGGTAAACACAGGACAGTCGGGTGAGGCCCCAAACCCAGCTGGTGTCCAGGGAACAGGCTTCCCTTGATCACTCCCTGGGCCCCCCTCCCAGAAGGGGAAGCAGGAGGCGCCCCAGGGAGGCGGAGGCTGTAACGCTAGCCCTGGATACCATGTCCTCTCCGAAGATCAGCCAGGAGAGGGAGAGAAACCGGAGCAGCGAGGTGGGCGGGGTCAGGTCCTAAGAGCCCGGCCCAAGACAGGCCAGCAGGGCTGCCAGGGGGAGGCGGCAGGCCCTGGCCACTAAGGGCAGGACTTTATTCCTTGGCAAAGGAGGAGGGGGATGGGATAGGCCTGTCTGAGAGCCGGGAGTGTCCAAGGGTACGACAGCTAGCATGACGAGGTCACACTGGACCCGAACACCTCAGGGGAAATCTGGAACCGCACCCACGACTCCTAGACATCCGGGCTGGTGGCTGCTGCCCTCACGGGGCTCGTGCTCCGGCTGGGATGGCCACTGTGCCCGCAAAGGGGGACGGCCTCAGCGACAGTGCTGGTGAGCTCACAGGCACCTGCAGCTGCTGGCGCGACTCCCTGGGGAGCCACGTTGTGGAGTGAGCAGGTCCCGGACACGCGACCCCGCATCCCAGCAACGGCTCTGACACCAGGCCGGAGCCCGCAGACGCGGAGGACTGAGTGACAGCACCCGTCAGGTGGGGAGGGGGAGAAGGACGAGGGACTGTTGGACTCTTGTTGTTTTTATGGCTTTGCCCAGCAAGGAATCTGCGTTAACTTAAGCTACACGTGTAGAATCGGTAGATGTGGACCGTCGGTTAGGAGAGGCTCTTTGGGTGCTGAGATCTGCCGGAGTCGCTAAGGCGGGTTGCATCACCTTGAAGTTCTCATACACAAATGATCGTTGCACTTTGATGCATAAAAAAGTAACTTAATGTGTATTTTTGTCTGAGCACAAAATCACTGTATTCACTTTGGAAAATATGGAAAATAAACTGATAGCATCACCTAGAGGTGAAGTCTCCTTTCACAGAGTTGCAACAGTGATATGCATCGTTTGTGACAGATTTACACGCAAACGTCCTTTCACGCCGCTGCTCTGCTGCATGCCTTTTAATCGTGGGGTGAATGTTTCCTTGGATGTGTTTCAGAGTTTAACTGGATTTTCTTGGTGATTCCTTATTGTTGTAAATAACAAATGTGGCAAAGAAACGTGCAGGCCCATCTTCTCATGCCTGACGGTATCTCTGGGTTAAATTCCTAGTGGAATTACGGACCAAATGGCATGGCTGTTTTAAAGTTGCAGAAATACATACATGATTTTTGTATGTGCAGATACACGCAACCCACCTCCACTCCACACCAAGCAAACACACGGAGCCTCAGGATTCTGCAGTCTTCCTGGGGTTCCCTGCCACAGGGCAAACTGGGTGGGCTCACACCACCCCTGGGGGCAGCCCCAGTCCTGCTAAGAAGCTCTTGTTTGGTTAAAAAAAAAGTGAAACTTACTCGCTTTAGCTCATGTGCCCGGATGGAGGCCAGAGCTGCTGCCACAGCCCGAGCCACGTCCAAACCCAGCGTAAACGCGCAACCTCGGCAGAGTCTCAGCAGAATCTCGGGGCAGGTGCGATCTGTGGCAGGTTGTGCCCTGAGACGGTGCAACCCAGGCTGCTGCCCGCCTCCCGGGACCTGCCGTGCTGAGGGGACGCCTGCAGAGTGGACGCCCCCTCTTCCCAGCACCCTGGCCCAATTCTCAGCTCTGCGTGCGGGGCCTGGCTAACCCGACATCCTCCACTCGGGCCCCGGTTACACCGCAGGTCTCAGGCTACTGTCTGCACACACCTGGGGGTGGCCGTGGGCCAGCCCTGATTCCAGGGAGGAGGACGGTGGGAGAGCCGGGGCCTGGGGAACGGAGGTGTGGCTGGTGCGGAGCCTTCCTGCCTCTTCCAGCCTCGGCGTGGCCACCTTCTCCACGTCTGTCCTCGTCTTATGGGACACGGGTCACTGGATCAGAGCCCCACTCCACCGTGACCTCGTCTGAACTAACTATGTTTCCAAATAAGTTCACGTTCACAGGACCTGGGGGTCAGGCCTCTACACATCTTTTTAGGGGGCACGACTACGCCCGTCACGGCGGGAAGAGGTGTCGAGAAGGTGACCGTGAGAACGGCTGGAGCACAGGGAGGTCAGGCCACGGCGCGTCCAGGCCTGGGGACGCGTACGTCGGGGCTCTGTGTGCCGCCAGTGGACCGCGGGAAGTCCGTCCTGGTAACTTCTTAAAGTTCAGCCAGAGCATAAGCACCCTCCCTGCAGCTCTTCCGACCAAACGACCCTAAATACACACGTCGTTGGGTTCTCTAGGTGAGTTAATTCAAAAAGAATTCCTAAGACAACACACGTGTCAGTTTCATCACCTGAGAGGAAGCAGTGACGCTGAGGAGACCTCTACCCCACTGTCACCGCAGCAAAGCCCCAGGGCAGGGAACGGGCAGGGCCCTGACTCCCGCTGCACAGGATAAACCGGCATTTGCCTGTCTCGCCTCCACTTCGGCGTGTTTTCATGTGTCCTTTGCTGTAGCAAAGCACGTACGTCAACATCGGTTCCACAACTGAATAAAGCAACGTGCTGGCTCACAGGGCCCCCGGCTGGTAGCCACGCTTATGTGGGTCACAGCTAGATATGTTTTGTTGATTTTGAGATTTTTGAGGTTAAAATTACTGTAGTTTTTATCAGAAAGGATGAAACATCGTCTTTAGGGATATATATATATATTTTTTATATATATATACATGAAGGATCT
>NW_012154918.1:187421-202611 GCF_000956105.1 Propithecus coquereli | reverse complement strand
TGGGCAGAAAAGCCAGGGGTGGGGCTCAGGGCATCCGCCAAGGCAGAGGCAGGTGGAGCAAAGTGCTCCTGACACCCTGGGCTGGCGGCCAGCTCTGGGGACAGAAATGGAGCAAACCGGAGGAGCACCGACTGCAGGAGCCCTGAAATACATTTGGGGCCCTGAAAAACTGTGTGACGTGTTTATCAGCGACACTGCTCCTGACATAGTAAAGACCCTCCCCGAGGCCACGCTCTCGGCCACGCTCTCAGCCACAAGGCTCTGCTCTGGACGGTGACCCTGTGAGGGGCCGGCGGCGTCTCCCACGCAGCTCCTGGTGGCCACGCTGCAGCCCTTGGTGACACGCCCCCTCCCCCCACCACGTGCCCCCAGCTCCCGGCCCCCACCCCAGGCCTGTGCGGACTTCCGGAAGGTGCACCCCGCACTGTCCGCCTCACCGCCAGGCCGCCCCGGCGGGCTGCTCCGGGGGTCCCTGAGGCGCGTCCTCCCCAGGAGGCGGGACGGGAAGCCATGGGCCTGCCCCGTGCTCGGTGCGGGATCCGGCCCACGGGTCCTGCGGCCCGGCCCCTTCCCCGGGGCTCCGCCGGCGGAACGCGCGCGGGAGCAGCGGAGAAGCCCTGCTTCCGGCCGCACGGTCTCCCCGGCACAGCCGGCCTGGCAGGACTGCCATCTTCTCCACGCAAATCTGCCCCGAGGACGCTCCACGCGCGGCGTCCGCGCAGACCCGCGCGCCCCAGACACGCGTGCACGGCGCCACGTGCGCGCCCACGAACCTTCCCGGCGGGCCCGGCCGGGCGGCGCTGCCCTCTAGCGGGCGCGCGCGGCGGGAGCCCAGAAACGGCCGCGCAGACCCTGCGATGCGCAGCGCCGGCCCCAGGGCGGCAGGGCCCGGCGGGACGGCCCCTCCCAAGCCCCGGATGAGCGGGAACTCGCCCCCACCCCGGTGTCCGGCGGGCGCAGGCGGGGGCGTTTTTCGGTGCGGGTGTGCTCCCGCCGAGGGTAACCTGACCTCCACCTTCCCTGCTGGGTTCAGAGCTCTGCCAGGCGGGTGGGCCAGTCTGCCCAGCACCCGCCGCCCCACCCCGTGAGACGGTGCCTGCTCTTCCTTGTGCATCTAGCGCGAAGTGTGTCGGCAGGATGCGGCGTGTCAGGATGGCGTGGGCGTTCCAGAACGCGATCAGGAAGAAACAGGGAAATCAAGATGGGGGGGAACTCAGTCCCTGAGCAGAGGCCGGTCGGCTGCGAGGTGCGGCCCCCAGACGTGCACGGAGCTGTCCTCTGGGGCTGATGGACGAAGTTTAAAGAGTGGCAGGTCACCGTCCTCCGTGGGGGCTGACGCGACATTCCCGAGTGGCATCGCAGACTGAGCTGAATATCTGCAGGTTACGTTTTTACGCCATGCCCAAGACGGCACACTTATCCCGCCAACAAGACAGAAACACGCGCATCCTGCCGTGATGCCAGGTGATGTCCCCGCAAGGGCTGGGCCCGGTGCCGCTGGCTCCCCGTAGGGGACCCTCGTCCAAGGAGGGGCTGGGCCCACAAGTCACGTCCCAGCAGCAGAGGAAGGTGCCTCCTGTCTTCTAAGTCACGTGTCACCCAAATGCAGGGGTCTGCATGAATAGCTAAACAAACAGGGCAACCTGTGATGAAGTCTCTGCTGTTTAAGCGCTCAGGACTTGAAGCACTGACATTCGGCACAAACACACAAGTATGTGCACAGTTACTACACTATGCCATTTCGTATCTATATTTACGTTTACAGCAATACAGATAAAACAATACAGAAGTTAGACTGCAAAGCAATGTATTCTCACTGCAAAAACTCCAAATGTACATGTATGTCTAAGAAAAGATTCATATTCAGATATCGGCACACAAGGTTTCAAAGTCAAAACAAAAGTCATTTATTCTGATGTAGCTCTGAGACCCACTGAGAGAGGCCCACACAGCCCGTGGGTGGTGACCTGCACGCGGTGGGCGAGCCGCCAGCGGGATGTCAGGGCGCCTGCGCCCCGAGCTGACGGCGGGCAGTGCCTGCCCAGAAAGCCATCTGGCCCGCCTGGCACCCGCAGAATTCTGCATTCAGTTCCGTTCAAATTCTGGACCCCTCCCCCGCACCGGGCATTGGGGATACGCTCATAAAAGACATCCCTGACCCCCGACAGATAGAACAGGCAAATAAGCTATAATGACTAGTGTTTCTTGGTGGTGTTAAAATAAACTAATCACAAATTGCTTATCATAAAACACATAATAACTTAAAGATTTACATGAGAAAGTGTCCAAATATTTTTAAAGTCCTAAAATATTTATTATGAAAACAGTGAGAAATGAAATCCCGGCTTAGGGAACCTGGCGCACCTTGAAGTCATGGAGGGACAGGTGAGGATAAGACAGCCTGTGTTCTACTGCACGGGTAAGCTGGGCTGAGGTGATCTGATCGCGACCGCCCAGCTGGAGGTCCGGGGACCTGCCTCCACCCGCCCGGCTGACATCTGGAGGAGCCTCTCTCTGCCGAGCATGAACCGATTCCTTTCCTTTAACCGGGAGTCTCCAGGTCAGCTAGTGTCAGCGGGTCTTCGGAGACTGACGGTCAGGCCAGTGTGGCGTCTGCTAATCCGGCAACACAAGACACCCCTGGAGAGTGAATCTGTGGCTGGACTTTATTTCTTACTAGAGACCGGGGGTTATAACCAGGGTGGCTTCGCCACCTGGGGGGGCACTGGGCCACGTCTGGAGGTTTCTGCACTGTGGGTTTCCGCGCTGCGGTGCAGTCGGGCCTGGAGTGGGCAGAGGCCAGGCTGCTGTGGACACCCCACACCGCCAAGCCGGGGTGCCCATGACCCAAGCCCTGGCCCAGATGCCCGCCTGCAGCCGCTCCGGGCCCGGGGCCGCTCTTTCCCTTCCCTCCCCCACCTGGGCCTTGGGTGCGGCCATCGAACACCGAGGACAGGATGTGACCTTTCTCTCCTGGGAGCGTGAAGTGAAATCCTTCATTTGTGCTGTGAAGTGTCATCAGTTGAACCTTCAGTTGCATCTGGAAACTGAAACCCAAAGGTGATGTTTTTCTTTCTTCCATGTGAATGATTTTTCTTCCTTAAGAAGCTGCTTGTATTTTGTGTTATTTAAACGTCCACGGCCCCTCCTGTCCTCAGTGTGTGAAGGGCCTGGGCCAGCTGCCACCCCCTGCCTGGGAGCGTGGCCTACACGCCGCCGGTCCACGCAGAAGCCACAGGAACCTGCCCAGGTCCCAGCGCAACGGCCCAGGCAGACCCCAGAGCCACGGGCCGGCCCCGCCACGCTCCGTGTCCTTAGCTGTCCCACGTTTGTTCCTGCATCATGGTACCTGCCTCAGGTGGGCACGACAGCTGCCCTGCTGGGTGCTCCAGTACTGGCTGTTTTACAGGCCACACAGAAGGTGGGTATTTTATATCTAATACCTGATAAAACTAAGGCCAAAAATGTGTGAATCTTCAAATTGGCCCTTTTGATTTAAAAAACAAAACAAAACACCTTCCCTCATAATATCCCAGTTCAGCTCCTGAATCTGTCACCAAAACCACCAACCCAAGTCGGACCAGACAGGCCCTGGTTTCAGAACTGCACAAGGACCTCCCCGTCACCTTCACCCGAGAGTCATCAACGCGTTAAGAAAATGCTTAAATGTCTCTTGAAGATGAAGCCTACCAAACTATAGTTTTAAATCTGGAGTTTAAAATAATTACCTTTAAAGGAAAAGTCACTTTAGGGTGTAACTGTCGTACTTCAGTGACCTCGTATAGCTGGCCTCTGTGACCCACTGCAGATCAAAAATGTTCAGGGAAAAATCGCATCTGTACTGATGTCCCAAACCCCGCAGACAGCTGAGGGCGTCAATCCCTGCTGGGTGCACCTGCCGGCAAGCGCTCAGGGAGACGCGCACACTGCATAATGCCTCCCGCAGACCCGCAGGGCCCCTGCCGGCCGTGGGCCGGACGGCAAGAGCTCTGTCCGAATCCTGGGTCAACGACCGGGCACCCCCAGAGAAGCCAGACAGCAGCAGGGATCACAGGGGCTCCCGCAGGGAACAGGGCGTGTTTGCCCGTCCTGGACGGATGGGCAGGATCCTAACCCAGAAGCAGGCAAGGCAAGAGGGAGGGGGAGACCGCCACGCAGTGGGAACAGTTCAAAGTGTAAACCGGCAGCCAGGGTGACCCTCAGCACAGCTAAGAACAGACAGACACGCTCTGGGGACCAACCGTGTTCTCCTTTGACTATAATGTCAAACACTCCTCAGAGGAGAATGTGGCTTTCTTCAAACAACACCTTAACCATAGAGCACATACTGCAAAGCACGTAGGTAAGTAGAAAACCCACTTGCTGATAAAACAGGGACAAAATCACCAGAGCACTGAGTGTGCAGAAGAGGCTCTGGCTGCAGAGATGGAGGGTGGGGGGAGGGCCCGCAGGACCCGATGGCCCCAGCTCTGCAGGCAGCTTCCACGCACCCCAGCACGTCCCTCCAGCTGCTCAGAATCTTCATTCCTGGTTTCAGGTAATATGCCACATTCATTTTAATTAAAAGAAAAACAGTCAGGGCAATTAGAACAGTCCATCTAGGAGCCTTGGGTCAGCAGGCTCTGGCGCAGGGGGATTCCTCCACACCCCTTCTGGGGTGACACCTGGAGAGCGGAGCCCTCTGCCCACCCCAGCCCAGCCCACCTGCCTGTGACAGCTCCCCACACACTTGGCAGCGACGGGGGCAGAACACTGGCCGCGCTTCCAGTATTAACTAGAAACACACCAGCCCGTGCCCAGGCGTTTGTAAGTTCATGTGCACTGAACACGTTGGCTAAAATAAACCAGGAACGCCTGCCAGCTTCCTGAATGATATGCACAGCCAAGGAAAAAAGATGCTGAGAACTCAGGAAAGGTAAAAATGAGAAGTTAATCATTTATAACCACACTGCCAGTGCCATTTCCACGAACAACACGTTCACCTTTTGAGAATGTCTCATCATAAAACTACAAAGACAAGATTAACAAAGTAAAGTAGTCCTCTAAACGCCCTGCCTTTCTGTAATGCAGCACGCTGCTGGAATCACCTATTCTCACGGCAGTTTTCTGCAACATTAAACGGCCTACAAGGAAAAGCAGTGAATCTCCAGAGAAGATTACACACGCTTTGGGAAGTACACAAGAACCAGAAGCTGCAATTCCAGAATCTACCAAATTATTAAAGAACGTCTTTCGTGGGCCGGTCGTCAGCATGGAGCGCATACAACTTCGTGCCCCAGCTCACAACCGTGGCTCTCCAACCTCCCCATGGAGCACGGCCGCGATCCGAGCCACACACCCTGGAGATCATCAAAAAGCCAATTTCCTTCCCAGCACCAGTTTCCTACGGTCATTTCACTTTTCCCAAAATACATTCTCAGCTCAAGCTAATTGTGTCTGCAAACCCCTAGGTGAGAATCTCATGTCATTTCTACAGGCTGGGCCAGGTCTCTCCTCTTCCTCAAGCCCTTTCCGACCCCCAGCCTGTCCCCAGAGCCCTGTGCAATCTCACGTCACACAAGCTCTGAGGTACGAGGCTCAGCCCCACAAAATCACCCGCTTTCCAAGGCTTTTGACGTACAAAACAGCAACTGCCCGGCACCACAGATGGTATGTACATGTCTCTCTCCTTGCACCTTGAGCCCATGTCAAGGATGGTATTTTACTTGTGTTTTTTTGTTCTTTTTTTTTTTTGAGACAGAGTCTCACTCTGTCACCCGGGCTAGAGTGCAATGGCGTCATCCTAGCTCACAGCAACCTCAAACTCCTGGGCTCAAGCGACCCTCCTGCCTCAGCCTCCCAGGTAGCTGGGACTACAGGCATGTGCCACCATGCCCGGCTAATTTTTTCTATATATTTTTAATTGTCCAATTAATTTCTTTCTATTTTTAGTAGAGACGGGGTCTCGTTTTTGCTCAGGCTGGTCTCGAACTCCTGAGCTCAAATGATCCTCCTGCCTCAGCCTCCCGAGTAGCTGGGACTACAGGCATGCGCCACCATGCCCAGCTAACTCTTTTTATATATCTTTTTAGTTGTCCAGCTAATTTCTTCCTATTTTTTTAGTAGAGATGGGGTCTCGCTCTTGCTCAGGCTGGTTCTCAAACTCCTGAGCTCAAATGATCCTCCTGCCTCAGCCTCCCAGAGTGCTGGGATTACAGGTGTGAGCCACCGCGCCCAGCCTTTACTTGTGTTTTTTATCCACAAAGCTTTGTCCAGCACCTGAACAGTGTGATGCTCAGAGGTTTACTGGGGAAAAAATTGTCGGCACCTTTAAAAACACTATCAACCAATCGGGGGTGACTGCACGTTGTGAAAGGAAGCGCGTGCACACACGCCCCTCCTCTGTTTAACGAGGACATTGCTCCTTGTCACAAGGACATCTGCAGCATCTCTCAGGCTCAAGTTTCGAGACGACAGGCACTCGGAAAACGCTGAACCCACAGTGTTTCAGGTCAACGCTTCCTCGCCTGACCCGCTGGAGCCAGAACGCGCGATTTACCCACCCTGCGCCGCAAAGGGCGGCCACCAGCTCCTGTTGGATCCGGCTCTGCCTTTCGATATGAAAGCACCACAAGGCAGACGGAGCGCCGGCATCCGGAGAGCCAGACGAGCTGTAAACTCACCCCACTAAAATGCACCGTGTGTGCATGTGTGAGCATGTGCACACGCGTGTGCACGTGTAGTTCTCACCTACAGAATACCGTGAACTCCGCATTCCTACAGCTGGGGCCGTGCTCAGGAGCATGTCCTCACCACACCCCCAGGCCTGCTCACTGAGCACCACCTGTGCCTGGGGCGACCGGGCTCCTCTCTCCCCGATCCCCGCGGGTCACATGGCTGACCAGGCTCTGTCCCTTCTGTTACAGCCAGTCCACTGCCCGGGCCTTCCGGCCTGCCTGGGGCCCCGCCAACCTCCAGATGAGTCACGCAGCCTCGCTAGGCGCTGGGAGGAAGGGAGCGCCAGAGGCCGCAGTGAGCTGATCCCAGCGATGCCCTCTCCTGCCACCTGCAATCGCAGCAGCGCCACGCAGAGACACTGCCCTTCAGGGGCGGAGCCGCAGCAGGAACCTGCGAACTGGAATAGAAGCTTAAGCCCCCAGCTGGCGAATGGACCCGCTCTTGGCTAAGGGGACCCCAGAAATACCCTGAAGCTGAGTAGCTGGCCAGGAGGAGGAGGTCGGACGGGACTTGCCACGCCCCTCCCTTCTTGGAGATGTCCTCTGTGATCCATGAACAGGACAAGGCAAAGCTCAGACCACACCTGCAGGCCACCAGTCACTTAAAACATTCCGAGCCTTTAGAAAAAGCTTCATTTCTTTAACCAATCACAAGTCAAAGAATCTTTAAGCCCCCCTATAATCTGTAAGCACCTGCTTCAAGATGTCCTGCCTTTTGGGGCCCAACCAATGTGCGCCTTCCATGTATCTATCTATGACTTTATGCGTAATTCTTGTCTCTGTGAAATGTATAAAACCAAACTGTGACCCAGCCACGGAGTCCACTTGCTCAAGGCTTCCTGGGCGTGGCTCCGGGCCAGGGTCACACACACTCAGCTCAGAATAAACCACTGCAGATTATTTTACAGAGTTTGGGTTCTTTTCTGTTGACAAGCGGGAACAGGCCCATCTGCACAGCGTCCTGGGGGATCAGAGGCCTTCCCAGAGCTGCCCACGAAACAGTCAACTGGAAAGTCGCTGAAACAACCACGTAAAACGTACCGCTATGGCGTCTGCTGAAACGGAGCCAAAAGCAAACAGAGGGGCCACGGACCGCACCAGACGAGCTGGAAAATAAGTTTATCAGTGTCCACCCAGCAGGGCCCACGCCTCCGCGTGACGCCGCCCAAGAGAGACGAGCGCTGACGCGGAATGTGGACGGGACACTGTTGGTCCTTTGCACCCTGCTCCTGCCAGTCATTAGGAGAGCCAGGCAGAGCTGGGGGAATCTCCGTGCATCCTGGCTCAGAACGAACAACTCACGCGGCCCAGCAGGAGCGCCGTGGGTGCGCGCCCACGAGAGCCGACAGCAGGGTCCCGGACAGGTCCGCGCTCCCTGTTCACAGCACGGTTCACAAGGACAACCAGGTGTCCACCGGCGGAAGAACGGATACGCCAAATGAGATGCGCAGGTGCGGTGGGGGGTGACCCAGCGGTGCAGAGGAAGGACGTCCTGACACTTGGTGCAGCACGGCGCGCCCCGAGGAATCACGCTGAGTGACGCGAGCCAGACACAGCAGGACAAACGCCGCCGACTCCACTCACACGAGTGGAGATCCACAGAGTGGATCCGCAGAGTGTCAGTGTCAGAGTGTCAGATCCACAGAGAGTCGGACGGTGGGTGTCTGGCCTGGAGGGGGGCGGGGAGTTGTGCAGTGGGGACACAGTTTCAGTTTGGGAAGATGAGAAAGTTCCGGACACGGACGGCGGTGATGGTTGTGTAACAGTGAACTGTACACCTAAAACTGGTTAAAATGGTAGGTTTTGTGTTATGCACATTTTACCACCACAGCAAAAAAACTGTTCCTGATTTCAACAATTTAAGTTCTGACACAAACAGGTTTCCTCGCACCAAAGGGTGTCTCGGGTCAGCCGGGCTGGAGCACGGCAGAGGCCCCGGCAGCCTGCGGGGAGGACAGGCGCGGGCTGGTGCGGCCCCTCCAGAGGGCCGAGGGCCGTCCCCGCAGGCCACCAGCTCACGGCAGCCCCTCTGTCCACAGGAGCAAGGGCCCGCAAGACGGGGAAGGCCAGACGGACTGCTCAGCTCAGAACCTTTCAGCCAATCGTCCTACTACCTCCTGGAGTCCAAGGTGGGAGGGAAGCCGCCTGCAAGGGCTTTGTGGGTGAAGTCACTCATGGATGTTCAGAACTCCGGATCAGAGAGGTTCCACCAGTCAGGGGAAGAAACCAGCCGGCAATGACCCTAAGAGCTGCACCCACTGAGCAGCCGCCCGTCTGAGGTCCTCAGAGCGGCGCTGGGCTGCCGGCAGGGGCGTCCACGGTGCAGAGAGCCCTCAGGACGCACCCAGGCTCACACGGACGGCAAGGGACAGAGTGACAAAGCCAGAACGTGAGCTCGGGCCCTCTGCTCAACAGCCGGGTGCAGTGGACCTGACGCGTCACCGAGCCTGGGGAGAGGTTAGTTGACAGGCGACTCAGAGCAGTCAGGCTGGTGCTGAGGGTGTCAGCCTTGAACGGCCGGCCGGCCCCATCCGTCCTCACACCTGCTACCCGGAGCTCACGGGGGGCGTGGGGAAAGCCCACGGGTGCTAACCAGGGCCGGGCTGAGTGTTACGGGCAGGTAATTTGCAGCCCAGCGGGGCAGGGAAAGGCTAGACGACCTTCCGGTGCACGCACGGCGGAGGCCAGGCGTCTGCGCCCCGCAGGCAGGCCCTCCCGACGCCCGCCCTGCCGCTTGGTCCCTACCGCTAACCCGGGACGCCGTGTTCCGATCCCCCACTGCTCTTGCAGGAAGCAGCGTCTCCGTCCTCATGGGGCTTCTCACGCGTGTGTGACCCAGCGCGCAGGAAGGAGCCGGGCAGGAATGAGAACAGCTGGTCCCTGGAAGTTCACACGGCACGGAGAGGCTCCGTGCAGACTTCAGCCGCTCACTCGCCCACAGAAACCAGGTTTATACACCTGCAACACTAAACACGGTTCACGCCGACACGCACCCACCCGCTCAGCAAGCTCAGATGACTGGCCCAGGTTTCCAAGTGCAAGAATCTCTATGAAAAGTTGTGGCTCAGAACCCACCACAAGCCACGCCCCGGCCACGGGCAGACACACGGACGCCGTGTTCTGAAGACGGTGCCGACGCCACGGTGGCTCCCACCAGGAGACACAGCCCTCAGCGTGGGGGCCGAGACCGGGACGGGGTGGACTTCAGCCCGGAAGGTCTCGGGACAGGCCCCTACCCAACGAGTCCCAACGGTCTGGGCCACTCGTCGCAAATACCGGCTCAGACCAAGGTCAAGGAAAGCTCCGGGTGCAGGGCCGGGAGGAGCGTTACCCCAATCCTTCCCGGCTCAGCCTCTGCCCCAGCCGCGCCGGACCAGCACCCTCAGCATCAAGCCGCACCTTCCCAGGGGGCCGTGCACCGGACAAATGTCACTTTTAGAGTCAGTTTGGGAAAAATGGCGACAAATAATTAAATGCTGGCAAAGCTAAGGCAGAGGACCCAGCCCCGTCCTTCAGGTAGGAGACACACGCAGAGCTTTCAGATCCGCCAGGGACGGAGAGGGAAGCCTCGCCCCAGCCGGCTCCGGAGGGCAGGCTGCGCTCTGAGAAGCCACTCGCCCCCCACGAGCGTGGGGACTCTCGCCACGGAGCGGCTAATTCTGTCCTTCCAGGCACCGTGCTGATTTGAGGACCAGTAAAAGCTTCACTGCGTTAATACAACATACCAAATCCAAACAATAGCTCTATCGTTTTCAAAAAATGAAGCCAAACCTACAAACACTTTCCCTTCAGGTGTACCGTGCTTTGTTTAAAACCCAAAGAAATACTCTCATGATTTCTAATCAGAACCAACCTCATTTTAAATTCTTATTTAAATAACCAACAGGAAGCCAAATAAATGTCCACATGTCTTGAGACAGACTGTCTCACTGTCGACCTTGGGTGGGGAACAGCTGTGTGAACCCAGCTGCACCCCACGCTCCAGCGCGCTGCCTCGGGGCCACGCACGCAACTGGTGCCGGAGATCTCAACCGCGGGCCGGCGCATTCGTGTCCGGTTAGTGGCACGACCTTCAGGACCTAATAAGGCTCGGAGCACCAGGCACCTACCTGCGGGCGTGGCCGTCACCTCTTGCGTATCTGGAACAAGCCTGATGACATCAGAGACAACGATTTGATGATCCATTTCTTCCTTTTTGGCCTCACTGGACCGTTGTGGAGAAGCATAATTGTGGCTTCCAGTTTTCTTGCACAGAATAAATCTCCAACAGTCAAACAGGAGGCTGCAATGGAGAAAGTAGATTTTAAAAGGAAAGTGAAGTCACACTGCAAAAGGACTTAAGAATTGTTTCTTTGAACAAAACCAAAATAACTAGATACAGCCTTTAGTAGTATTTATTCTGAAATGGATACATTATGCTTAAAATTAAATTCATTCTTCGTCAACGTATTTCTACTGTATCAATGTTCAGTTAAGCAACCTTCTTTTATAATATGGAAATAGAGCAAAGGATTGTATACGCAAAACATATTATTCTGCTGCTTAAGAAAAAAATAAAAAGGAAAATCTAGATTTTCTCCTTGACATTTAGACTCTTGTTCAAGGACATGAAAGTTCCTGGTTCTCTGGGTTTCAACGTGTCACTGAGCTGGCAAACTGTCAGAACCGGTGCTGACCGCTTATTCAGGTTACTTAAAAACATTTTAAACCCCCTAAGTAAAGACTGTCCTCCTGGGTTCCAGAACAAACATTAAAGTATTATTCCTCCAGTGAAAATTTGGCAAAGAAATTTAAATGAAGTTTTTTGGGAAGCAACCTTAAATTTAAAGAGAAAACTAGTAACTGTATGTCAAACAGAGGCCATCTGAAATCATCTGTTGGGCAAACGCTGCGCCTTCATTAAGTAGTTTCTGACTGTATCTCTTTGTACTTAGTCCTTTAGCACATTTATGCTTCCTTGTTACTTCTCCTGTTGGATTAACACCTGGCAGGATCCTTCCCTTAAGAATGAAGATGGACACTATTTACTTATATGCATTTTGTTGGTGGCTCCATGGAAACAGCGCCGTAAGGAAGAGGACAGAGGAAACGCCGGCGTTAGGCAGGAGGACGGCGCTTCCTATCCACCCACTGCCAAAATCTCGAGAGCGGCGGAGCACGGGGCGCCGAGCGCCATGCAGCCCCGGGATTGCTGTTCCCGCTGGAGACAGCCTGGGAGCCAGTCAGAGCCCAGGCCCACGGTTCCTGTCACCTCCCCACTGAGCACGTGCCGCAAACGCACAGGACTAAGCCATGTTCGGACGTGAACACCGTCACAGGCTGTGGGACGCGGCCAAGACGACGGCAGGGCCTGAGACACGTCAACCTCGACACGCTGTCCCGCCAAGCACCGCGCCCCGACCGCGCGCGCTCCAGGCGCTGAGGACACAGCAGGAGCAGAGACAGCCGGCTCGTGAACACGCGCAGCACCGGGGAGCGGGGCCGGCGTGGACAGCCGGGAGCGCCGGGAGGGAGCACCAGGAGGAGTGAAGGAGGAGGAGGAGGAGGGTGGTGGAGCCAGGACAGCTCTCAGAAGCAAAGGCAGCCATCCCACTGCCACAGCTCTGGCCGGACTCACTTCACAGGTACTGGCTCCGGCTGAGAGGCCAGTGGCTTCCTCTCCACCTTCACTGACCCCCGCCTGACTGACCCCCCTCACTGACCCCACCTCACCGACACCCCCTTCACCCGCGCTGTCCCCACTGACGCGCCCCACCGAGTCCACACTCACCGACCCACCCTCACGGGCACTGGTGCCAACAGGAACATGGCCTGTCCCTGACCGCAGCCGGTCCTGCTGTCACCCTGCCATTTCTCTCAGCAATGACGAAATGGCAACGTGAGAGTGAAGACTCGTGGCGATCACGTGGTCACGCCCGCGGGCTCCTCACGCTTTCTTGCCGTTGCGGAAGTTCAGTGACGCGCTTCCCCTTCTCAACCGGCGGGCGAGTGGCGCTGAGCCTGAGTGACGCCCCAAATTTCCTGTGGCAGGTCTCAAAGTTGCCCCGCTCTGGTACAGGTCCTCCCGATGGCCACTGCCGCTGTCCTCGTCACCTCTGTCGGGCCACTCAGGGACGATCCTTCCAGGCTCCAGAGTGACCTTGGGAAACTGTGACGAGGACCTGTGTGTCCCGTGAACCCGCAGAGCCGTGGGGAGCCTCAAGGCTTGGTTGAGTCGCTGTCCAGCCGGGTCCTCACCACCAAGTTCAAGGTCACTGCCCTCGCAGATCCGAGTTTCTTGGTGACCGTGTGGGCCAGTATCCTATTGTGGGCCAAAAGCTCTGCAAGTTTTGCTTGAGGAAGCCGGGAGGAAGCATCATGATGCAGTGTCCCAAGTGTTAAAAGCCGGCCACACGGTCCCAGGCCCCAGAGACGTCTGCAAGGGACTCAAAATTCCCACAGCGCCACTGCGTCTTCTTCCAGCTGGCCCCGCCCGCGTCCCGCACTGTCCTGCGGGAGACACCAGCGGTGCCTGCTCCTGAAGACAGACGGCGGCCCTGGGCCCCCGCAGCGGGGCGCGGCCGGCACCGGCCTTTCCACAGCGGCCTCGGCTCCGGGTCTCGGGGCACCGCAGCCCCCGGGAGCCAGTGCTGTGGGAGCCGGCGAACTTGCCAGCCGGGGCCGAGCGGCACCCAGAACATTCAGCTTCTGTCCTTTTTACGCACTTCTAACCGTTGCTTCCCCAGGAGCCTCTAAATAATGCCAAATCAGCTAAATTGCTGACAAAATGCTATCTCCGCCACACCTCTGCGGCAGCATCCTCTGCTCAGGTGTACGCCCTCCATTGCGTAAAAGTTAATTAAATCACCTTAAAGGCGGGGACCTCTCCTTTTGAAGTGACAGTGATTACAGCCCCGGGTCACCAAGATGCTGCCTTTCCAAGATAAATGTGCAGATTCTCGGGAAAGTCTCCACTTAGGGGACCCTCGAGTCAGGGTGGGCGAGTCTCAACTGGGAGCTGGTCTCGGACCACCCCGTCTGGGGCTGATTACACCCGGCCTCAGCGGGCAGCGGGTGCCGGGGAGACTGAGCTCGAGCGGCACAGACCCCTTCCCCTTGCGGCACCCCGTCTCCGCCGAACGCCGTAGATCCCACCCCCTTACGAGGTCAGTGGCTCCCGACCGTGGCCCCTCTGGAGGGGCTCAGCGGCGAGAGGTCCGCGAGGACGCTTCTCCCCGGCCCTCCCCTCGCGCTGCTGGCCCTCAGTCCACGGCAGTGCCGCGAGCAGCCGGGCTCCGCCCTGCCCTGGTCTCACAGAAGACACGGGTGGTGCGTGGCCATCGCTGGGCCCGGAGCGTGAGGGCCCAGGCCAGGCCCCTGCCCAGCCCACCAGGCCAGGACCGGGAGGGCGGAGCTGGCCCCAGCGGGCACCGGGCAGAAGCCACAGGAGAGTCCAGAGCCGGCAAATCCACTCCTCCACCTGTCCATGCTGCCAACTCACGCTCACCCAGAGAGTCCTCCTCACCGAGGCTCCCCTGTCCCTGTCCTGTCCCCTGCCCCCGTCCTCCCCGTCAAGTGAGGAGGGGGTGAGGTCCCTCCTGTTGTGGCTGATCCAGCAGGGCCTGGTCTGAGCTCGGTTCTCCAAACCAGCTTGTACCAATCGCTCCCCAAAGTCTGCACTTTAGAACCCCCAGAGTTACCCCCAGGGCCCAGCACCCCACACCTACCTGGACAAGTGGGTCGCCTGTCTGCTGGGGAGGAGGTGGGACGGACACTCTGTCACCAGCAGCCCGAGGGCCACACTTCTAATTCTGCGGCCGGCCTGCCCCTCCCGACAGCCACACATCCTGGGGCCTCCCACAGCCAGCTGCCTCTGCAGCCCCGGGTCACCTTCACCCCCACCGTCCAGGGGCTCTGCTGGCCCTGTTAGGGACAGCTCTGCCTACGTGCCCCGGGGGGAGGTGTCCAGCAGAACTTGGAAGCCGCACTTGCTCTGAGACAGCCTGCTCCTGGGCCAGCCTCCCACAGGCTTCTACTCTAGCGCCAGTCGGCACCACCAGCTGGCTCCAGGACGCGCCAAAGAGGGTGGACAGTCTACTTTTCAGTTAGAAAGCAAAGTAGCTAAGACTGCGGGGACTTGGTGGCCCAGAGGACCCTGGCCCAAACAAGCAAGGAAATTAAAGATTCAGGTGGGGGACCCCAGCCCAGGCTACCGTCCCCAGGCAGCCCTGTCCCCAGGCACCTGTCCCGGACACCTGTCCGAAGCGCCCTGGCAGGGGTCGGGAGAGCTTAGGGCGTGGCTCTAGGAGGCACCCACGGGGACCCCAGCAAAAGCCCCCTCCCCGGCGGTACCCGGGGGGTACGAGGACCCCCCACCGTGACAATGGGGAGGGGCCTCTGCACGTGGACACCGCGGGAGGCTCCCCCACTCCGAGCCCGCCTGGCCGTGGTCGCGAGAGTCCCAGAGGCCAGACGCGGGGCTCGGGCCGGGGAGC
>NW_012154918.1:155596-187116 GCF_000956105.1 Propithecus coquereli | reverse complement strand
CCCCCTCGCCAGCCGCGGGCTGCAGTCCCCGCTGCGGCCACCGGGGGTCGCCCTCGGCCCTGAGCGGAGCGGACGCGCGGGACGAGGGGTCTGTCGGGGTCCTCCCGGGCCCCCCTGCAAGGCGGGGTCCCGCCCGCCCGCTCGAGGGGCCGCCGGGCCGGAGCCGGCCAGCGGGGGGCGGTGTCCGGAGCCCCCCCCCCCGGGACCTGCCAGGGGCCCCTGCTCCCCGCGACCGGGAGGACGCCGCGGCCGGTGGGCACAAGGCGCCTTTGCAGCCCCCGGCGGGCGCGGGGGAAACGCGAAACCCCGCCCGCGGCTGAGGCCTCCCGCCTTCCAGTCCCAGGGTAGGGCGGGAAAGAGCCCCCTCGGCGTCACGAACGGGCCGCTGCGGGACAGCGCGGCTGCCCTCGGTCCCTAATCCCGCAACGGGAGTTGTCTGCAAGAAAAGAATAAAGGCCCCACCATTTGATTCTTTTGTCTTCCCAGCTTCCAGGGAAATAGGAGTTCATTGACGGAAAACGACAAAAAGCGAAGCGGCATAAAAAGACAAGAGCACCTGGATTAAACTTAAGCCCATTATCCAAAGTGAGGCACCAAAGGAGCAGAAGAACGGGATCCATTTGTACTCGCCATCGAATTGGTACTAACTGATCAACACTAGGTTGGTCACATGGCAGAAATACTCTCCAGGGATTAGGGGGATGGGGGGCAAATCTACAGCTAAAGGACACGGGGAGCACTAAAGGGAGGGAAGGGCATGCCTTTAACCCGCACTTGGGTGAGGCAAAGACATAAAGTGTGACTATGATATTTGTACCCTCACAAAACCCTGGAATAATAAATAAAAATAAATAAAAAAATAAAATAAAAAGACAAGAGCATGGAGAATGTGGGCGAGACACAGACTTGTAACTTTTAGTTGGGGCTTTAAAAT
The DNA here is from genome assembly GCF_000956105.1 of Propithecus coquereli. Lineage (NCBI taxonomy): Eukaryota > Metazoa > Chordata > Mammalia > Primates > Indriidae > Propithecus > Propithecus coquereli. The sequence continues at coordinate 186,182 of NW_012154918.1, read as the reverse complement.
GTCCCCATTTTGGTGGGTAAAAGCAGGAGCCCGCCAGAATACAGTGACAACAGAGCCCAGGCAGGAGGGAAGTAACCAGAAACCAGGCGGTGCGGCGCTGTGCCTGGGGGCAGAGGGGAGGTGCAGAGGCAGACAGAGGCCTGCAGGGCAGCGCCCTGCCGCAGAGTTTCCTCCCCGGCAGTGCACATGCTCCCGGGGACCGGCCTCGCCCCTCAGAGCGCAGCAGCAGCAGCCTGGACTGTCGCAGAGGCAGACGCCAGGCCCACCCAGACCCGCTGGGGACTCGGCTCACCAGGGCTGCAGAAGCGCAGGGAGGCCTAGACCCCCGCCCCAGGGAGAAGGGTTCAGGAGTTCACAGAATCCAATGCGAGGAGCAGGAAAGGGAGGCATGATTCGAGGACGACAGGAAATTAAACTCAAGGGGAACTCCCCTCAACCCAATACTGTCTCTTCGCATAATTAGCCAAGGAGACAGGAAGGACCTGTCCTGGAAATGCTTCCCGGAGCTTTCGAGAGTCGGACCTGGAACAGGCTTCCCTTCTCAAAGGCACCCACCATCGAAAAGGTCAGAAAGGCCCACGGGGTGTTCCTGACCTGCTTTTTTAAGACCCACACACCATTTCCAGTGCCAGCACCAAAGACTCTGATAACACCCTTCTCCCAGACAGGCTGTATTGGACACCCTTTACCTGAGCAGTAAAACTGCCAAGGGAGGCAGCAGCGTTCCTGCAGGACCTGCAAACACACGGAGCCACCAGTGCAGAAAATGAGGGGAAGCGGCCAGCAACCCTGGCTGCGACCCTGCCCAGGCAGCATTTGTGCGGGCTGCGGGCTCAAATCCACAGGCCGGCGAGGCACAGGCTCCAGGCTGGAGCGTCCTTTGCCACATGCAGCGCTCTCGCCTGGCGTCCTGAAAACGCCTCTCAGCTATCTATCCATGCCACAGCCTGGCACAGAAGTCCACTGGGGACAGACAGACGGAAACTTAGAACATCTTTTCTTCTCCATGAAGGTTTTCTGCTTTGGGAAGTAGTAACCAAGGCAGTGAACATACAGAGGACAAAACCCCGAGATTTCTGGCTGTTCAGAAAAGGTTAGGACTAGTTTTAAAGTTGAGGTAATGCAAGAGAAAACTAATTCAGCCAAGTACAAAGGCCCAGGGCAGCTTATCACACACACCCGGCATCCTACTGGGGTCTGGCTTGGTATGGCCGGGCCAAGCCCTTTGTGCCCCAACTGCTTTCACAGCCACCGAAGCCACAGCGAGGCACAAGGACATTGCCCTCACAGACGGGTTTCCAGAAAGAGCAGCAGGATGTGCAGAAATCTCAGGATAACTCCCCACGGCTCCCCTTGCTCCCAGCAGCTGGGTCAGAGTAGGTCTGTAGCAGGAAGGCAGAAAGGATGCCACACGCAGCCATAGCCCCACATTCGAGCATGTGCTCGGGGACTCTGCACCAGCGTCCGGGCTCTGTGTGGAGAGAGCCGTGGCTGGTGGTTTGTGCCGTGGGTTCCACTACCGTTGTCAAAGACCGACAGCAGGCGCCTGGGGGACTGTGAGGGCGGCACCTGGGACCCTGGGTGCAGGAACCCTTCAAGGGCATCTACATTTCATTACTGTGTCCAATGAGCAGTTTAGGAAGGTTCGTCTGCTTCCAGATTTTTCCAATTTCTCTTTGTGAAACCTTTCCATTAGAGAGCAAACCCCTATGTGAAAGCGTGGCTCTCAGAAAAGTCAGTCTTGGAAAGAAGGAATCACACTGTGGGTGGCAGCCACCTTCCCGCTCTCCTTACACAGGTCAGGGAACAGGGGGAGAAAAGCCACGGGTCCCCCTTGCAAACCCGACACACCAGTTTGTCTCAGACTCCGCCCGGCCATGCTGCACTCAGGGGACTCAGACGGGGGCCTGGTCCCTCTAGAGTCCTGGGCGAGGCTCGGGATCTGCCCACACCGCCTGGGGGGAGCGGGGTACAGGCCAAGGCTTCTCCACCCCCCAAATCAGCCGAGGTCCCTCCCTCATTTCCTCCAGAGCAAAGGGGGCCAGGTCTGGTTCTAAGTGCCCAGGGGCTGCGCCCGCAGGGGAGGGCTCCCTGCAAGTGCGTTTCTGGAAGCATCCACAGCCCCGGCAGGCGCCAGCGCCGACTCACCGGGCGAGGGAGACAGGGTCCGGGCCCCCAGCATCCCCCCGACGGCCTGAGCTCCGGCCCGGCTGCCCCCGGGCTCGGCCGGACCAGACGGTCCCCGCTTCCACGGAGCTCGCGCCCTGGCGAAGAGCACAGGGAATAGGCCAGTGGCACCGAGAGTCTCCTTGCCTGGTGCTGTGGCCGCAGGTAGCGCAGGAAAGGAGGGCAGGGACGAGCGCTGTCCTCCCGCGGGGCCCTAGGTCCGGGGGCCGCCCCCGAGCGGGAGGAAGGCCCGGTGTGGCGGGCCGAGAAGGGAAGGGCGGCTTCAGAGACGGACGCGGGCGGGCAGGTGCCGGGGCCGCCGGTCCCCTCTTCCCTTTCGGGAGAAGGAGCAACGTCCTGACAAATTGCGGAGCGCCAGACACGGGTCGAACACGGATGTCCGCTCGCGTTCGCGACACGCCGCAGGCCCACTGTTCCCGGCGGGGCTGCTGCGCGCTGCGGCCACGCGTCTCCCAGCCCCGCGCCCCGCCCGGGCCCCGGCTGCCTCCGGGGGGCGCTGTCCCAGGACGCCCTCTGCCTGAGCAGTCCCTCCGCGCGACCCCGCGGGAAGCCCCCGAAGGGGCGGCGCCTGGCGCGCGGTAGCTCTGGGCTGCGGCCCGCCGGCCAGCCCTGCTCCCGGGCCGCGGGTCCACCCGGCAGGCGGCGCCGTCCCCAAGCGGGACCGGATGCTGCCACGGAGTGAGGGGCTGCGCGGCGTCCCCCGACGGATGTGCCGAGGCCCTGACGCCAGGACCCTGGACGGAGGCCGCATTTGGAGACCGGGTCTTCACAGTCACAGCGAGGGGCCCGACCCAGCGCGACAGACCCACGTGGGGGCGCGGGCGGAGACCCGGGGAGGTTGGACGGGTGCTCGCTCCCGCCGGGACGGACCGGCCCGCAGGACTGGGAGAGGGCACGGTTCTGTGGCTCAGCCCCCGGGTCTGCGGAGTTCTGGCACCGCAGCCACAGGGACTTAACTCACGGAACCGCCACGCAGCATCCACCAGAAACGGCTGCGCGCTGGGGTTCCCGAGGAGAGCGCGCGCAGCCCTGAGCCCCACGATTCTCATTCCCCGCCCGCCCTCGGCCCCTCTCCCAGCTGGACGTGCCTCCACCGTCCGCGAACCGCCTGCCCGAGGCGCCTCGCGCTCAAGCCACGCCCGCCCCGCGGGGAGTGCGCCGGGGCACGGGGGAATGGGGTCGTTTTTTATATTTTGCACGTTATTTAGGCCGCTCTTGCTTAAAAGAGCTAATACAGGCCTGCGATCCTTTAGACAGGTAAGATCACGGCCAAATATACTTGGGAATTCAGAAATGTCTGGACTTTAGAAAGTGTAGCATCTTGCAACCAAGCCTACCGCCACTTCTGCAGTAAAAAAAGCACGAACGCTGCGCTCCAGGAGCAAGTGGGATGGCGGAGACCGCGGTCGCCCTCGGCTCAGCGCCTGTGTTGCCGCCAAGTGAGGTATCAACCAAACCTGCTTTCCAGAGCTTTTTGAATTTCAGAACTGTGGAGGAGGGCCTGGGGTCCACTCTCTGCAAAGCACTGAGGACTGTGCCTGGAACCACCAGTCGCCATGGGAAGGGTGGCTGTCACTGTTGTGCAGGTCTCCGGCCATATGCTTGGGCTGGTCACTCTGTTGTCGGGGGCAAAGGGTGCCTCAGCCTCCCTTCGTGTGTGTCCATGGGTCACAGCGTCTGTAGCATCGCCACAGGGGCCAGAAATCACCCTGAAACACCCTGGATTGCATCTTACAAGTCTTTCGGGCTGGATGCATGCACGGGTCCTGGGTACCCTTAGGCAGAGCAAGCGCAGTGCTGACTCAACACTTCGTGGGGCTCAGACACGTTGGTGTCTGCAGAGCTGCGCAGGGAAACCAGCAGGAATCCAATGCACGAGGTTGGGTTTGTGATTCTTAAAAATTTTAGTTTGCAGACAACAGTGGGAATGGATTTTTGATGCTCTTGAGAGGAAGAGTAAGCTGCATGCTGTCCCAGATGCTGGCTCCCCGCCCACGCCTGAAAACTCACCTCTGAGCCCCTGGCCTAGGCGGCTTGCGGTGGTGTCCATGGACCAGGCCCAGAACTTACCTGGGGACAGAGTGGGTGCAGCCTCACCTGGGCAGGTCACAGTTCCTGGGGCACCTGAGGTCAGTGCCCTCAGGGCAGGATGGCACTGTGGCTCCATGCAAGGGGCGGGGAGCAGACCCCCTGGGTGGAAAGGGAGCAAGGGGGGAGGACAGTGGGTGGCTGCCTGGATTCAGCCACCCCGAGTGCCGGAAATAACTGGCAGAGGTCTGGAGACACCTCAGCGTGCAGCTGGGACAAGGGCCAGGGAGCTCAGGTTTGCGGGCGTAGTCACCTTAAGATGAGGCTGTTGGGTTGGCCCTGGCCCAACGTGCCTGGTGTCCTATGACAAGACAGACACACAGGAAGGGCGCCGGGTGACTCTGGAGGCAGAGATGAAAGTGACGTACCCACGTGCCAAGAGCACCAAGGACGCAGGCGCCACCAGTGGCTGGAGAGACTCAGGGACAGATTCTTCCCTGGGGCTTCAAGAGAGTGCGCCCCTGCCAACACCTGCTCTCGGACTTCCGCCCTCCCTGACTGGAGGGAGCAGAGAAAGAACAGAGAGGCCAGAAATAACCCTTGTGTATGTGAACAAACAACCTCCCACTAGGGAGCCATGACTACGCAATGGGGAAAGGAGTCTCTCTCTTCAACAAATAGTGTTGAAACTGGATATCTACATGGAAAAGAGTCAAGTTGGACCCTTCCCTTGTACTACATAAAATATTTTAGATGGACTAAATACTTAAACATAAGAATTATAATTAGGAAAACTCTTAGAATAAAATATAGGAAAAATATCATGACAGTTTTGGCACTGTTTTCTTGGATATGACATCAAATGCATAAGCAAAAAGAAAAGAATAGAAAGATAGGACTATATCAAACATCAAAATTTCTGCACAAAGAAAATATTTAGTAGTTTGAAAATGTCACCTATTAAATCGGTGAAAATATTATCAAATCAAATATTTGATAGGAGTTAATATTCAAAATATATAAACAACTCCTGAAACTCAAAAGCAAAAAGTGAATAACTCAACTAAAAAATTAATTAAGAATTGAACTGACATTTCTTCAAAGATATTTCCAAAGTATGCAATGCAGGTACTAGAAGAGGTATCTGCACACCTGTATTTATTGCAGCATTATTTACGAAAGCCAAAAGGCAGAAGCATCCCAGATGTCCCTCTCCTGAGGAACAGTTCAAGAAAATGTGACATAAGCATACAATGGAATACTATTCGGCCTTAAAAAAAGGAACTTTGTCATATGCTACGGTAAGGACAAACCTTGGAATATTATACAACTGAAATAATCCAGGAACAAAATGACAGAAAGTATGTGATTCCACTTGCATGATACACCTTAAGTAGTCCAACTCACAGAAAGAGAAAGGAGAATGGTGTTTGTCGATAGCTGAGCAGAGGGTAAAATGGGCGGTTGTTATGTAACAGATAACTGAGTTTTAGTTTTGCAAGATGCAAAAGTTCTTCATGTCTTTTGTCTAACTGTAAGAAGTGAATATACTTAACACTAGTGAAATGTACTGAAAGATTTAGGATGATACTTTATATGTCATATGTTTTTACAAAAGTTACATTTTGAAAGGATGAGTAAAAGAGATACAGAGTCATAAAGATTTCCAAAAATTACTTTCAAATCCCAAAAGTGTTTCACACAAAGAAAATACAGATTCATCATTAAACACATAATAAAATTACGACTATTTTACTGACTACTCACCTAGGCAGGATAAAACAATTAAAAATTAGTGAAGAAAAAAATACACAAGATAAGCCATAAACAAAGTTGGGGTCATATTTATAGACACACACGCATATGTACATACACACACACATACACACACACATACACACACGCACACACACACATATGATTGTAATAGACATATGGCTGATGCATATTTTAATTGACTTAAAGTATAAATACAGAGTTGCAAATTGTCATCCAACATTATAGTAGATAGGTAAAGACAAAAACACAATAAAGTGATGTCAAGGAACCTACCCTGAAAAAGGAACACAATACTGAATTGCAAAACAATGAATGTTTACCTATTAAAATCCTGTACAAAACACTGATGTACGATTAAAAAAGAATTTTTTTGCTCGATGGCAGTAGTTTGAGACTAGCCTGGGCAACATGCTGAGACCACGTCTCTACAAAAATTCAATAAAAACATACGCTGGGCATGTGGTGCACGCCTGGAGTCCTAGCTACTAGGGAGGCTGAGCCAGAAGGATTACTTGAGCACAGGAATTGGAGGTTGCAGTGAGCTATAATTGAATCACTGAACCCCAGCCTGAGTGGCAGAGTGAGATCCTACCCCCCAACCCCAAGAAAGAACTTTTTTTTACATAGCTACAATGTTCAACAGTGACTGGCCACTGATGGAAAGCATTTAGGAACACATATTTTATATCATTGGCATGCAGTTTATGGCAGTGAAATTTCACAGAAAATGCACTACAAGCATTAATAAAAGGCTTTTATGAAAAAATAATAAAAAGCATTTATAAGACACTAAAGGTTATTTTTATGTTATTAATATATTGATACTATTCTTACACAAAATGAGAAGGCTGTAATCCAGCCTTCAGAAGCAAAGAAAAGCCTTTCATTGCTAAATAAAGAAAAATACAAATTTTGTAAAATATGGTGAGAGTCACCGATATATAAAATAAACACTTGGAAATACATTATATTATCATTTAGATAAATGTTGAGGAAAGTGGATGAAAATCCTAATAATTCCTTTATGCTTGCCATAAACTTAAATTTATAAGAGAACATTTTAATTAATATGGCACACCTACTGATTACCTAATTTACTTCTTACATGTATAAATTCTAGCATAATGTTAGGAATGTTTGAATCTAAAATTACAGAAAAATCTGAACTAGAACAAAATAGACGGTGAAAATGTACAGGGAGGGTGGCATCAGCAAGACGGTGGGAAAGGAGGTCCCTTGCATGTATGTCCCCCACAGCAGCAGTGGTTTGGTAGCTCTCCGTGGACAACAGTGCCGTAACGAGAGAGCCAAACCCACAGCTGGTTTCTGTAATCACAGCTACTCAGGAGGCTGAGGTGGGAGACACTTCTTAGGCCAGGAATTTGAGACCAGCCTGGGTGATACAGAAAGACTCTATCTCAAAAAAGTGTGTTTCTATGAGAGATTTGGGATCCAGGAATGGGGTGTAAAACCCTGCTAATTCACAAAACAATGGAGGGTCATTTTGAGAAGGCAGGCCCTTGTTTAGGTGACATTCTTGAGGACCCCTGGCCTTGGCTACAGACCAGAAAATAGCTCACCCAATTTGATCTTGCTGATAATTGTGAAGTGACACTGTAACTGTCTCTAACTCATCCCCACGCATCCAGAGTGGCTCTGCCCACTGAGATTATTGAGAGATACCTACTCACATCCATGGAGGCAGGCTTGCAGACACAGGCCTTCACTGTGGTCTCTGCAGCAGTTCTGTGACTCAGGTCCAGCCGTCTTAGCCAAAGTCCATGGCTAGCACTGCCCACTAGAAACCCCACAGTGACCTGTGGAAATTTTCCCAGGTACTCAGTGGGAGCAACACTCATCCACACACCTGCTATCAGGCCCACCATATGTGGGCCCAACTGCAGAATCTTTCCCTGCTGCTTGCCCTAAAGATCAAAGTCTTCAAGAAAATCCAGTCCACCCAGAAAAAGGACAGAATTCACAATGACCCAAGCCCCTGGTTATCAGGCCAACTGAAGGCAGGCCCCATGGCAGACCCAGCGGCAGCCGTGTAAACCAGCAGCAACCCCTCTCCCCTGCAAACACACAGGGGATAACACCAGCCTTGGGACCCAATAAGAGAAGATCTTCACCGGCTGAAACAAGTTCATAACAACTGGAAGAGCTGTTTGCTCCTTCAAATTCACAGATAAAAATGAAAGGCTATACTGTGCCAATTTTCATTTCTTTTGCTTTGTCAAAGTACTAGAAGTCCTAAGTAGAACAGTTAGGCAAGGAAGTGACAAAAAGCCATCCAAATTAAAAAGAAAGAAGTAAAAATGTCACTCCTTATTCATCAAATACATATAAATGGGAAATCTTTATATTTATTTGTGTCATCTTTAACTTCTTTCATCAATATATTATATAATAAATATAATGAATAAATACTGTTAAGGTTACATATCCTAAAAAGCAATATTAGTATAAAGTTTTTTGATGTACTATTTATGGTTTTCTATATGTAATATTATGTCATCTATAAGCAGTGATTTTAAGGACTGGGTATCAATATTTTATGCTACTAAATTTCTAGAATTACCACTAATCTAAAGTGAAGAATGTACATCACCTCAAGAAAAGGAAGGTTAATGTCAAGATAAAAGATCTGGAAGATTTTTTTTACTATACCAAGAAGTCCCCAAGTTTTTCTCAAAGGCAAGGATGAGAAACTCATTCATAAAAACCAAAAATTCTACCAAGAAAAATGAAATCCTTAATGTGGAAGAGAAATTGTGCACTGAAGTGACCCTCACCCAGGGAGACCAGGTTTCTGCAGTCTCCAACATCACATCCACACACAAATTCTGCTGAGCAGGGTCCAGGCACGCCACTCCTCTGGAGAGAATTCTATGGCCACATACTTGAATTTCAACCGTCCCTAAAATAAAAATTATATTTACCAAGTAGCCATGGGAAGAGTTTTTAATTTGACTGCAGGTGAAATGACAGCGTGAAGAGAATAGGTTCTGACTTATATAATTGACTGAAATTATCCAACAAGATAACTGACAAAACCAGTGTAGATGCTATACTTTTGTGGATGATACAATATGAAATTAAGGAAATCAACACAAATATAGAGTTTTAAGCCCTATATTTATATCATACATGGTGAGTTGTGAACATTTCTTATAGAGAGAAGTCACAGTGCGATAGAAGGTACCTCTCAGATTTTAATGTATATAACGATGACCTAAAGGTCTCGTTAAAATGCAGATTCTGATTCAGGAGATCTGCTCTAGGGCCTGAGTTTCTGCATTTCTAACAAGCTCATGAGTGACGCCAGTGCTTCTGGTCCAAGGAGAATATTTTGTCAAACGTCCAGTAGGTGGGAAAGCCTGTGTTTATTCTGGTTTATCTGACCAATAAACAAAGAAGAGAACCTTCATTTTCCAAAGCAAGCTATAAGAAAATAGAATCTAAAAAGAAGTGGCTCAAATGAAGCCAGAGTCCCCTGTACCCCTCCCTTCTTTGTACTGACCACATGATGCTGAATTCAACCATTTATCCATTTGCTTTACACCGAAAACTGCTGTATGGTTGGGACCATGCAGCTTCAGCTGTTTTCCTAATAGCCATATGAAATGAAAGTAGTTGGTTTATCTATTGAGTCTTCAGACTGTCTCCTTTTCTTTTTTTTTGCCCTAGTACCAGAAAACTGGAGTAACTCTCACCTGGGGACTCATCAAACAGATCCCTTCTTTGAGGAAAGGAACAAACCCCAGATAACCCATTTCTCTTAGAATGGGTTGTCAGCCTGACTCCAGTCAGCACAGGAGTTGAGATTCTCGGGCCTACTCAATGCACATGTGTGAGCCTGGCTGGGTTTCTGGGCCCCAGGACCTCTGAATCAGGTACAGGCCTGAAGATGCCACAGACACTGAAATGTGGAATGCCTGACTGCTGCCCTGTGAAGTCATTTTTGTAGAAATCTGGCTTAAGTGCTCTAGAAGGGACTACAGGTCCCAAACAGGCAGAGAGACTTCTGCCTGCAGATTTTGGGGACAGCATGCACTTTGTTGCACAATTGTGGATTGTGCCTGAAAGCCTGAGAGGGAAAGCCCACTCTAGCGTGAAGACTGGTAGGCACCTTGTATGTTTATCTTACATCTGGTAATTCTGGACAGTGTTTGAGAAATATAATTAAAAACAACATAGTTTTCAAACCCAGAATAAATCTCTACAATTGTAGAACAGGAAATGAATTTATTATACAATTAAACCAGAATGTAAAGTAAATCACAGGCAATCTGCTGAGAGATTGCAAACACAGAAAGTCACCATAATTGGACCTCAAGGAGAGGACTCGACAGCACCATTTATCATAGACAGCTCATCCTGAATTCACCTGGGATTGAGGAGGCCATCTGTGTTTGCTAAATGGCTATATTCAAAGGAAAAATGAACTTCCTATGTCTTTATAACAGGAGGCAGTTTTGCAACTTGGAGCCAGGTACCTGCTGAAGGGTAGGCTTCTACTCTCCTACAGAAACCGTGAGATAAGACTGATAGGACTCTACATTCTTTGCTATTTACGTTTCAAAGGAATTGTTTCCAGATCCCAAAGAAAGGTATGTCTGAGTCAAAACAGACTGACAAATGGCTTATTTATCCCTTAAAATGATTTATATATATATTACAAAGAGGCAGAGAACAAATTTACATTAAAAACTTTTCTAAATTAAATGCTTTTAAAACAAGGAGAGCAAAATATCTTCCCTTATTTTCAAGTTGAGTATTAAGTCTCATTTGTAATTTGTACTTTCTCTTACAATAGCCAGGTCTAAGCCATGGACTTGAACTTATCCCAGAAGGTGCTGGATTCAAGAACCTGAGAGATGGACTTTGGTACACGGTGTATATAAGAAAAAGAGTTTGTGGAGAAAAAAGACAGAAAAAAGTGTTATCAAGGACCTACAGGAAGAGGACAGTGCAGAGTCTGTGCTCCAGATACTGGCCCAGGGGGAGCTATGCTCTCTCTCATTCCTGTGCAGACAGATGAGTTGATAATCAGGTGGTCCAGAAGACCAGATTGGTGGAGGGACCAACTTGCTGCTAGAGATTCAGTGTCTGTGGGTGAGAACAAGCCAGGCGCCTTCTAGGTACCCGTGCAGAATTTTGGCAGGACACTCTAGGAGCAAGTATACTGTGGTGGGATCCCTGAGGCTAGAGCCTTGTCCTGGGAGGGGCGTGGCCACCTCGGTGTCTAGTGGGTGTGTTCATGGGTTGGTGGGAATCATGTGGTGGCAGCAGGGTGGAGCGAGGGGGTCTGTTCTCAGAACTCCTTCCCTCTACATCCTCAGGTCCCTTTCACCCTGGGAGAAAACCTGGAATCACAGGACACTGGAATGTGGCCTGTGTGTGGGAGCACAGAGCCTCCCTTCCCCGAGACACACAGAGTTGCTTTCAATCCCAGGCCCCTGTGATGTCTTTTAGCAGACACCACTTCTGACACCAATGTGTGGCATTTGCTGAACACCAACCAATTCTCCAACACCAACTGGGTGTCCAATAACTTAATTCTGACACCACCCAGAGTCAGCACAGATCCCACAAGTTCATGACTCAGTTATAGTTCCAAGTTCCAGGGGCCCATCTACGCTTGTGACCAACTGCTTGTAAATTAGGGCTCCCATAATCCCCTCCTCAGGTTCAATGATGTGATGGAACTACTCACAAAACTCAGCAAAATACTGTTCCTTCATTTACCAGTTTATTATAAAAGACACAACTCAGAAACAGCCAAATTGAAGAGATTTATAGGACAAGGGAACATGGCAGGGAAAGATGGGGTGGGCAGGTAACCCTGGTAAATAGCTGTGATTAAAGAAATCCTCCATACTCTGTCTGAAAGAACAGCTTAGTGCAAAGAAACACCTTTCCAATTGTCACTTATATAATGCTGCTTTTTTCACGTCCCAAAGCCACACATAGACTTTGCAAATTCCCTTTTTTTTCTCATAAACAATCAGCTGAACAATTTTGTCTTCAGTGATCAAAACAAAATACTTGGTAACCAAACTTTGCTTAAGTATCTCTCCTTCCCCAGGTCCCAGAACACTGACCCACCCTCAGCCTGAACCAACATCCAACCCCTCTTTATGCCCCTCCCATGAACAAGCTGACTTTAGGGTGAAATGTTCTATGACTTAGGATCCGATTTTGCTACTCTTCATCCTGCCCTTCCCCTCCCACTTTCTTTTTAATTTTGTTTGCTCCTCTCTATGAAAGAAAGACTTTTTCTGCCTAAACTTTGAGATCCTCAAAAATCTTACAGTTGGTGCTTTCCACCTGTTGCAATATTCCTTTAGATTTAAGTGGCTTCTTACCTAAATTCAAATTTATTTGACAAAGTCTATAAACAGCCCCAAAGTATTTAATAACAACCATTCCATGCTCAGGGTCTCCCAAGCCCATTCCATATCAACCCCAACATCATCTTCCTGGGAGCCCCCAGATTTCCAGGGCTCTGAAGCTTCTCTCAGTATAACCGGCTCCTTCCATGGCTGGTGTAGGCAGCTGGGACCCCTGCTAGGGAGGATCCCCAGGAGGAACTAACTGGGCCTTCAATAACCTCCTTTTTCAGACTGACTTGGCCCGGAGTCACTGGACTCAGGCTTCTACTTCCCATAAGGGTCATTCACTGAGTTTCAAATAACAAAATACCCACTTTGAACAATCCAGCAAAATCACTCACAGTGTTTATAGAAGGGAAGGAAATTATAAGGTGCTTACATTTTATACTTCAACAGGAAAAAGCAAAAGTATCTATACGTTTCAGACAAAAGCAGGCTGTTTAATTATTTCCATGGTAACAAATCACTAAAGAGTTCATGACATGTGAACACTACGAGGAGGTGCTGAGTTCCATATTATAACCATTAAATTTACCATAAATTTACCATTAAACTCAGACAGCTAGGCAACCGGTTATCCACAGAGCTATATCCACTGTCACAATGCTCCACCTAGGGAAAAAAGAAAAAAGAAAAACTGATGTTTTCATGAACTCTATGTCATTTACCAATTAATTTGCCACATTTTGTTGTGGAAATGTATTCATTTTCTACAGCCACAATGGAGGACAGATTTTCCGTTTCTTTTCCCTGGTAGGGTTCCCAAAGCTAAGTCTTGAGACTGTTTGAAATCACTCCCAGAAGAGCAGATCTGAGAAACTTAGCGCGTTCGCTCTGGGACGGCCCCCCGCAGCCAGGGGACCCAGGGCGGAGCCGCAGCCGCGCCGGGGGGGACCGGGACCCGACTCTCAGGCTCCGCGCGGCCGCCGCAGCCGGTTCCGCCTTCCCGCGTCGCACCCACCATTTCTTAACTTCTGCGGTGTCCTGGCATCCTGGCCACGGCTCTCCCAGTACCTGAAGGTCGCAAGGTGACAGCCACCTGGGCCTCCCGAGCTGAAGAAACAAGGCAGAGAAGGGACGCCAAACTCACGAGCTCCGCGTCTGGTGAGAGACAAAGGCCCCGCCAGTGCCGGAACTCCGCCCCCTCCTTTCCGGCTGGGTGCCTGATTGGACAGTTCCCACATCAGTGCCTCTGATTGGACAGGACTCCAGGCCCTTCCCCTCCGGGCCCTGAGTGACAGGAGACGCGATCACACACAGGGCTGAATGAGGCAAGAATGACAGGTTCCTGGATCCGCCCCTTTTCATAGAGCGCTGTCTCCCTGCCGTGGGCCTGGCCTCACATGGGGGACATTTGCATTAACCTTGTGTGTACGGTTATATACACAAGTTGTGAATAATATATACATATACATATATATTATTCACAAATGAATACAATATAATGATAATTATTTTAACATTTCAGATTTTATGACCTTTCCCGGCCTCTGCTCTTTTGAGCAGGCAGCCTGAGATTTCAAAACGAAGGGAATTGTCTAAGAAATAAAATGTGCTAAACATCTGTACCCCCCATAATATGCTGACAAAAAAAAAAAAGTAAAGGATGACTGGAGAGAACCATGGCATGTCTATGTAATAGCATACTCTACCATCCTTAAAATAATGAAAAACAAATAACAGAGAAAGATGTTCTGGCTGTATTAGGAGAAACATAAAAAATCAGCACCCCAAAGCACAGTATACTATTTTGTCAAAAAGGAAAAAATAAAACATGTAGAGAAAAAAGAAATAAAATGTGAGCCACGTGTGAGTTTCAAGTCTTCTAGTAGGCAAATTAAAAAAAAAAGTAGGTGAAATTGTAAAAATTCACTTAACCAGATATATCTAAAATACTATTTTAATATGTAATCAATATACGATCCTTACGTATATATCTACAACATCGTCAAAACTCCCTCTGGATTTTACACTTGCAGCACGTCTCAGTTCAGACCAGCCACAGTCCAGGTGCTCAGTGGCCCACGTGGCCAGTGGCTGCCACACTGAAGTGCAGCCCTGAGGGCTCTGACTCCCCTGACCTCAGAGAAACGAAGGGCCTGAACCACACTTTTTTGTCTGAGGGACAAAGGGAAGGGAACACCCTGTCTATACCATCCTCTCTACCCCTCTCTATCCCCTCTCTACCATCATCTCTCCTCAGCCCAACTGTGGGAGAGACAGTGCCCCAGGAGACAGCAGGGGGCTGCAAGCAGGAAGTGTCCACAGGTAGACACCACTGCTGCCCACCGGCTTCTTGGTGGGGCCCACCCCTCTTCCAGACATCAGACTGTGAACCAGGATGATGGGCCCCAGGAGGAGGGAACCCCATGTGTCCAGAGGTTAGATGTGGAAGAATAAAATCAGTCTTATTTTGCAGCTTGGCCTTGGCCCTAATTGTCAGGCTGTGGCGTCTGTTTCCTCCTGTGGTGTGGAGACCGTGTGTGTGTTCGCACCGATCACAAGCACACATTTCTAAATGCATTTCTGTGTAAGTCATCACCATCAAGCCAAGATCCAACTTTAAATAAGGGTAAAAGGAAATCTGTACCTATAGGGAGCCTACTGTTTGCAGGTACCATCAATCTGCCCTGGAATCCTGGCATCCTGTCTATAATTAGTGTATACATTAGTTAGCTATTTTGTGTTAACAAACTACCCCCAAATTTACTAACTCATAATTAAGCTGGTTAGAAATTTAGGTTGGGTTCAGCTGGGCTGTGTCAGGAATGTGTCCACACAGTCCTGCTGGTTAACTAGTTGGCTTCTGGGGTGAGCTGGCTGTCAACTGGAGAACTTTGGGTTTTCTCCTCATGGCATTTCATCCTCCAGCAGGAAAAAATGCGTTTGTTCACATGGAGCTGGCAGGGTTCTGAGAAAAAAAAGCATAAGCATTCAAGACCTTTGGAGCCTAGGCCCAAAACTGCCACACCGCCATATTCACAGCTTTCTGTAGGCCAGAGCTAATAAGGCCAGCTAGAGCAAAGGTTTCGGGAAAAAATTCTGCAATAGGAGCAGCTGTAGAAGCACACTGCCAAGAGAATAAATACAAGAAATGATTTTAAAAATTGCTGTTGTTTTTGTAGTCAATATTATTTGGTCTTTTCTTACAGATGAGATTTATATAACTGTCCCATAGCTATTATGGGATGGGGCTGGGAGTCGAGATCAACTCTGCCTGACTTCAAATCCAACACACCTCCATAGACCACGCTACTCACACAGCTCCCCTATGCCTCTGAGGTTCTGGAGAGTGACTCTTCTGCAATAAAAGAAGAATTGCTTTGAGACTCTCATTTATCTAGTACTCTTCATTATTGGAAATGAGAAAGCATTCCAGAGAATGCTTCTGAAGCATCTCAGAAAAACTGGAAATAATTTGAAGAAGTGGCCAAATACTGAGTTTAGGACAATTTAAGCCCAATGTTATATTTTTTATTTCTCATCATAAGAGAAATTTGAAAATTTGTATTATGCACTGCACGTGTCTGCAAACTCCTTTCAGCCCTTTTTGGTATTTGTAGGCTATTTATCATTTTCAGCACATACTAAATCAAAATATTGTGCTAAAAGCAACCTCTTACTCTGGCAGCAAGTAACGTAAAGATAGATCCGCTCAGAAGATATTTGCCCCTACTGCAATTCAGCCAAACAGCTGAGTATTTCTTGAAGTCATCCTTTAATTTTTAACAGGGCAAAGATACTTTCTAAGACCCCAAACTTAGGAGTAACCATGGAGAAAACGCCCACAGTACACATGGGAATTACCGCCGCCGATGCCTCCCTCTCCCTGGACGGGTGCTTCTCACCCCTGGCTGCACGTTAGAATCGCTTTGGTGCGAGGGGGTTTAAAATTACTTAAACCCAAGTAGCACCAGATCAATTTAAATCAGAATCCCTGGAGTGGGACCTGGGTACTGATGTGGTTTAAAGCTCTCCAGGGATTACAGTGTGTGGCCAAGCACAAAAGCCATTCCTTTAAAGCAACATCTTTTAGTGACCAGTTGGAAACAATTTCTCAAATGAACGTAAATACATTTGCTGCTGAGTTGTACCTTTCAGTCTTACCTGCATTACCTACTTACTATTCTTTGCAGAACAGACTTCTGCACTCATTTTGTTCCTGATTCAACTCAGTTCCACACGTGCTGAATGCACACTATGTGCAGGTCACTGGGCCAGGAGCCCTGGCCTTGGCGACAATCACTGTTGGGGAGGACTTCTCTGGGAGAAATTTGCATCTTCATAAATCAACACCAGCCTGCTCACCAAACTGTGGTAAAACTCGAAAGACCTAAGAAGTTAGCCAAGGTTTAGGACATGAATAAACACCCTGGAATATTAATATCTGTCGGATGATGTCCATAGTCAATTTGTGCCACAGTAAAACAAAACAAAACATTGCTATTATTCTGAGGTTTTAAGTTAGAAATTTTCTGCAAATAGGCAATACTTAAACTTATTATTGATGTATAATATGCACACAGAAATACACGCACAGAGCATTCATGGAAAGCGTGATGAATGATTACAAAGTGAGTACACGTGTGTAACTGAGAAATAGACCTAGCCTCACTCATGCCTCTGACAACCACTTTCTTCCTCCTTCCTTCCCAAATGTAACCAAGGTCTTAAAAGCTAACATTGTATGTTAACTTCACGTCTTTATACAAGTGATTTATTGCAGAAAATTTTGAACACATACGAAATACACAAAATATTACAACAGATTTGCGACCCCGCCCCAGCCACTAAGCACGTGCCATTTCTGTTTCATCTGCACTTCCGCCCAGTCCCCTCCTCACTTCATTATCTTTAGTTTTTTTGTGAAATAAGATGTATATACATTGAAAACTACACTCTTAATTGTACCTTTTTGACACATCCATACACTCATATTAAATTCCCCCTTTGAAGGAAAGAATTACCTCACTTAACATCATCAATGTACAGGTGAATCACCTAAAAATATTATTTAAAACCCAAACTTTGAAAGAACAGGTTTGAGTTTTGCCTGAGAATTCGTATTTCTAACAAGGTGTAAATTTGCAGAGCACATGGTAACTACAAGCTTGCTTTTATCTAAAGTAGATAAAATTTGATGAATAAAATTAAGAAAAATTGACCTTCAGTAAAAGGACCAATCAAAGCACCCACACAATATGCTACCTGCAGTAGCATGACAAGCGCATAAACTGGTTATACAATTTCACAATGATTTTGATAATCAAAATCAGCAAAATCCCTGCTATGGTTTCCATGGAAATGCTGCCTTAGAATAAAAAATTCTAGTGTCATGGGAGGGCACTGGTTAAAAACAGCAAAGACTTGGAAGCAGGGTGTCATACACAGTAAGTACTGGCTGCTGTCCACACCCACAGGTGGCCTCTACAGAGTTATCCCAAATTCAGTCATTTAGACACCAAGGGCAGATAGTTCCTATAGCTCCCTATTAAAATCATATTGTAATGCCCTTACAAAATTCAACTCAGTTTCTTATAATATTAAGTAACTTAAAATTCTTTATGCGAAATTACGATAAGTTCCATCTGAATTCAGCTTAAGCTTACATAACTTCCTCAGGCAGCGTCTGTGTGTCTGCCATTCAGTGTCCTCAGGGCTCCCACCAAGGGCGCGGGCACCACCGTGGGGAACCACAGACCCACCCGACACAGCTGTTCCTGCACCTTTTCTCTCCTCAGGGCGTCCGTGCGTCAGTCAGCCAAGTCCTGTGAGAGCGGAAGCGGGGTACTTCCTGGCATGGAGGGTCTCGTTCCTGGGCACTCTCCTCGCAGGAGGAGACGTTTCCACCCCTCCAGCCCCTGCGAACCCCTCTTCTACTTTGTATTTCTATGAATCCAACCACTGAGTACCTCATACGAATGGAATCCTACAGTAGAGCAAAGAAACCAGGAGGAAGAAGGGTACACATGTGTAACACGTCTTTTAAGTCAAATAAAAACACTAACAGAGACCAGCAGTACATCGCGATTATAGATAAATACAGATAAAAGAGAAAAAGTGACTGGAAGAGCACAGCAATTCGTGACGATTACACCTAAAGCACCAGAGCAGCGAGGCCCTCACCGCGTCTCAAGGCCGGAGCGGTGGCGCGGGAGCCGGGGCGCTGCCTGACTCCCAGGGCCCGCACTCACCCCAGGCGGCACCGGGCCGGGACGCACTGGCCTCGCCACCAGGACTGAATCACGTTGCAGATTTCTCATGGCCTCTTCTCCTGGGCCTTGAGGGTGCTGCTGTCTTGCTGACATAGGGGTTCCAGCTCGCACCGCATGTGGTGGCTACAGGACAGAGAGGCAGCTGTGAGGCCACCAGGAGACCAACCCAGGGTCCCTCCCAGGGCCTGGCCGGCAGCTGCAGTCCTGGTGCCCCAGCAGTCACCGTGCGACTGGGCCTGACGCTGCCCAGGGAGCCAGGGCCACAGCTCTCTGCGGCTGGCCACGAGAGTCCTCTGTGGCCTCTGCCAATCCACCAGGATGTCACCTCTCATTCTGGCTGAGCCACTCCATGGACTCGATCCAGACCTTAATTCCTCCTCAGGCTGAAGATGATAGTTGTCTTCAGCCCTCTGGAGCAGCTGAATCTTCTGGAGAACTCGGATCTCCTGGAGCCAGAGGGAATGAGCGGCTGCTGACAGGGGCTGCTGGCAGGACCTGGGTGGAAGACGATGAATAGGGTCTGTGGGCGAAGGAGGGAGCAGGGCCGGTCTCTAGGGCTTCTCTCTTCAGGGCTGCTCCCCTGCAATCCCACGCAGCCCAGCCTGTTCTCACAGTTGGATACAAATAGCTCCTTCTCCAGGAATTAGTCCTCGATTCCAGTCCCTACCCACACCCTCCGCTGGAATTGGTCTCTTCCTTCTCTTTGTGTTAAACCCTCCAAAGAAATCTAAGATGTAGAGAATTCATTTAGGAAATGCCCTGCTTGGGGGCGGGGGGCAGTCTCTGACTCCCACATCCCCACGTTCTCCCAAAAGTGAGGGCCCCATCTGCTCACCTTCCTCCTTTTCATCATGTTGAACACATTTCCCTGGAAGGCAAATACCGAAGTTCCTCAGAAAGGCCCCCGAGCACATGACTAGCCCCCATCCCCACTCCCTCCCAGGCTGCACTGCTGCCAGGGCCACCAGGGGTCACCAGGGGGTGTGCACAGAGCAGCACCCATACCTGCCTCATGCTCTTCGCCGTAGAGGAGGGGGGCATGGCAGCTGAGGCTCAAGAACCTTCTGTCCCAACCCTGTCTGCTGACAGTCAGGGAAACTGAGGCCTTGCATAGAAGGGAAGTGCTCAGCCACTTATGAGCTGCCTCACCGTGGAGGGGCCCAAAGTCACTCTCCTCCCATGGGCACCTGAGGGAGAGGCTGAGTCCAGCTCAGCCGGAACCCCAGGCAGCTCTGCAGCGTCGCCCTCGGGGAACAGGCCCTGGCGGCTAATGTGGGGCCTCCACCTCTCGTGGGTCAGATGGGCCTGACGCCCCAGCGCACGGGGGCAGCTGCGAGGCTCTCCTGAGGAGAGTGCTGAGATCTAAGGGCTCAGTCCAGCACTCTCTCCTCCCACTCCTCAGGGTCCTGGTCCCCAACCTGCCCATCCCGGGCTCAGTCACATCCACACAATCCTTCACGGTACTGTCCAGCATCACCAGGTCAATGAGGAATGTGCCCAGGGATAAGGTGACACCCTGTGCAGTCAGGCTGGTAGTGGTGGTGAGCACCCATGCTCAGGCGCCTACCCAAGGCCCCTTCCAGAAATCTCCTCAATCCCTGTCTCCTGGACTCCTCTACTCAGGTTTCCCACTTGGAGCAGCCAAAGACCCTCAGCTGCCTTCCCCCCAATTCCCCCCTTCCTCTCCCTAACCTGGCCTCCAAGGCCACCAAGCACCACCTAGTTATCTCTATGGTGGGATTTTAACAAGCCACAGTGTCTTCTGGTCCCCGGCCCCACCCTTCTCTCAATCCACTGAGCCCAGCTCTTCCAGGCCCTTGCTCTGGTCTCTCTGATGGAGGCTTTTCAGCCACTGTCACAACAGAAATGAAGGATGGGGGAGAAAGGCCCCTGCTCTCTTGATATGGAGTCCTCCAGCTGAGAGGAAGGTGGCCCTGTCCTCTGACTCCCTCCTTGCCACAAAGGCATTCACATTTTGGCCGTCGCAGTGGCTCACGCCTGTAATCCTAGCTCTCTGGGAGGCCGAGGCGGGCGGACTGTTTGAGCTCAGGAGTTCGAGACCAGCCTGAGCAAGAGCGAGACCCCATCTCTACTAAAATTAGAAAGAAATTAATTAGACAACTAAAAATATATAGAAAAAAATTAGCCGGGCATGGTGGCGCATGCCTGTAGTCCCAGCTACTCGGGAGGCTGAGGCAGGAGGATCGCTTGAGCCCAGGAGTTTGAGGTTGCTGTGAGCTAGGCTGACGCCACGGCACTCACTCTAGCCCAGGCAACAGAGTGAGACTCTGGCTCAAAAAAAAAAAAAAAAAAAAAAGACATTCACATTCTTCTGCCTCTGCTGCCTCATCTGGGCTTTCTGTGGGTTTTTCAGGGTCGCCAACTTGGAGGTCCACACCTGCCAAGGTCAGGGACAAGGTCAGCGAGACGATCCTCCACTCACCCAGTTACAGCCCAGCCCCACTGACCCTGGGTCCTGGATAACCGGCCTAAGTCAGCTGGTGCAATGCTACCACCACCTCCAGTTAAATGTGATGCTAGATTCACTCCCAGCTCCAACACTCACTTAGTATGTCACCTCTGGCATGCAGCCTGGCCTCCCTGAGACTGTTCCTCACCTGGAAAGTGCCATGGGAACTATAGCTACCTGATAGGGTCTCCTGAGGACTCAGTGTCAAATAACTTCCATCATTATCTATTGGACATCAACTGAGTATGCAGGGCTCAGACAAAAGACTCAGATTTCCCTCTTTTCTTCCACCATAGGAAAATCTTTTATCTCTGCCCAATAACCTAAAAACATCTACAGCTGACCCTTGAATGAGGTGGGGGTTAGGGATACCAACCCCCTGTGCAGGTTTCCGTCCAGGCGGCAGAGTAGCAGATGCAACACACCAAACCTTGAGACCATCCCTCTGTCCCACTCTCTTCTCTGTGGCCACTGTATGTGGTCACTGGGGGACAGTGTGGCATGGTAGTTTATGGCTTGGGTTTTGGAGTCTGACAGTGCTGGGATTAAGACACCGCAAGTCCTGAAACTTTCCAAGTCTCAGTCTCCTTATCTGTGAAATGGGGACAGATAGGCAGATTTCCAGTTGCTGGTGGTGACTTGGCCATGAAAGCAGGCCTGTGTTTCGACCATCTGGCCGTGGACAATCTGGCTGATCTCACAGTGGGTGGTGCAAAGAGCACTGGGCTGGGACTCAGGCCACCAGAGCTCCAGTCTCCGTCCTATAGTTAATGGGCTATGTCACCCCTAGCAAGTCCCTTTGCCCCTCTGAGCCTCAGTTTCCCCAATCTAAAAGGAAGGGGCTGGACTCACCACCAAAGTGCCCCTCTAGTAGTGACATCTCAAGACTCTGTGCCCTGCTGCCAAGGGAGGATGCAGTTCTCACAGATGGCTCTGACTTGTTAGATGTTCATTAAGTACTTTCAAAGTTGGCCAGCTGACACCAAGTATGAGGTATCACTTACTACCTGCCCAGAAACCCTCTTGTTGGGTTACAATGGGCATACTTGGGACAGACAGGTGTTTGCTGTGGCTCCCCACTCGGCCCCTTTGCAGACACTGCTAATTACAGTCAGGATTCTGAGCCCAGAGCCCAGTTGGCAGTGACATGTGCTTCAGGTTGCTTATGAGAAGGATCTGGGACTCATGCATTTCTAGTGGACCCTTCCTGACCAGACCTCAGAGCCTTCCATATAAATGAGAAAACACAGGCCCAAAGAGGGCAGCGACTTGCCCAGGGCCCCCCAGGAGAGGCTGGCTCCTTCTCCCACCTGGCAGCCCTGTCCCGGCTGCCTCCACCACACATCCCAGCACCCCACTGACCAAGGTCCCACCTTCTGGGGTCTCTATGCCTGACTAGTTCCCCAACCAAGTCCAGCCATGCTGGGAGGGGGACAGGGCACATTGGGAGGTGTGGTCGTGTGGCTCCTGCCTGCCACAGCCCCACCAGATTCTCTGCCCACAAGAGACCATTCTAAAGGCTTCACAATCCTAAGGAAGGGAGTTTGCACAAACTGCCCTTTCCTCCACTCGGGAGGTGGGAGCCCAAGGTGCTATCTGTGTCCAGGCCGCTCATTAACTTTACTCTGCAAGGAAAGGCATACAAAAATCCTTTCTTTACCTCTCCCCTTAGCTTTGCTATTGATGTCAATAATTATATATTTTTATATTGTATATCTGTTAACAGATGGTAATTATTTTTATGATTTTGTCTTTTAAATTTTATAACATAATTAAAATGTTTCGTGCACCATCATTATAACACTATTTTATTTTTGGTATGTGCATATTTCCCCAGAGAGTTACGTATCTGTCATGGAAGACAGAAACCAGTCTTGGAAAGCCGGATGTATGGACATATGTGCCACTGGTTTCATCCTCTTTTGAAGGAGAATCCACAAGATGGGATTTTACCACTAAAGACACTATGCTGTATCAGGAAGGAGGAAGGGCTTTGGTGGGTAAATGTAACAAACTTTCCTTCTCCTTCGATGTGGTTCTTGGTGTTGTGCTCATCTGGCACGCAATAAACTATTAACCAGTTATAAGAATTCTCAAATATCATGCTTGTCAGCATATTTTTAAGTTCATATATCTATGAAGGAATTAAGACCCATGGTACTGTGCTTCCTTGCTAGTGGGATTAGTACAGTTTTATATATTCGTTAGTGAAGGATATTCACCTGAGTCTAGTAAGTGAGATACTCTATGATTTTCATTTCTTTCAGAACTGCCTTCGCATTACACGCAAGAACTTACGCCAGAGCAGGGCGTGAAGGGTTCATTCCAAAAAGTGATGATGGGAAGATACGGAAGCTGGGGCCTTGAGAGTCTGCACTTAAGGAAAGACCGTGCAAGTGTGGGTGAAAGTAAGAGGCAGAAAGTGTTTTACGATGGACTAACCCAACGTTTGTCAACTACCACAAGAAAATCTTTCAATGTAATAGATGTATGAAAGTCTTAGTAACAATTCAACTCTAAATAGACATAATACACTGCAGAGAAAACGTTCAAATGTAATGCATGTGGCAAAGCTTTTAACTGCAGCTCAAATCTTTCTGAACGGAAGAAAATTCATACAGGAGAGAAACCCTACACATGTGAAGAATGTGGCAAAGCCTTTACCTGGTGCTCACACCTTACTGTACATAAAAGAATTCGTACCAGAGAAAAATCTTACAAATGTGACAAAGTCTTTAATAACTGCTCAAATCTTACTCAACACCAAAGAAGTCATATTAGATAAAAGTGGGATAAACGTAATGACTGTGAAAAGAGCTTGTTCAGAGTAGCAGCATTATAATGAACAAATGTACTTATACTGAAAGAAAACAATAAAAATAGAGAGCAGTGGAATGCTTTTACTGATATAACAGATATTGGACATTGGAGAATTTACACTGAAAAGAAATCCTCCAATATTTTCTCAAACATTCAACATCAAAGAATTTTTATTAGATAGAAACCCTACAAATATAATGAACATTGAAAAATATTTGTGCAAAACATATGCCTTAGAAAACAACAAAGAATCGATCCTTAAAAATACCTTACAGATGCAGTAAATTTGAAAACAAATTAACCTGAAATCGAGTCTGAATAAATACCAGAGGATTCACAGAACGCACTCAGGCACCGATGCTTTCACACTAAATGAGGTTGTTGATTAGAGAGAATAATCAAGTTAAATAGTTAGATAATTTGTAAGTGTAAAAGGCAGAGACAGATTTTTTGAGAATTAAAATTACATCTGAAGTATACTTTTTTGGTCACAGTGGGGATAAAAAAATAATAGTGATCTTTTACATTTTTGACAAGCAAATATTGATATAATTCAACTTACAAAGCACTAGATGCTGTGCTTTTAATCCTAGTGTTTATGTAAAAGCATGTGGTTAATTGTTGCTTCCTCAGTGACATTACAGATCTTTCTATATTTGGTGGGCATAATTCATGTACTTTTCCATGGAAAACTAACAACACTGAATCGTAAGATGTATGAAGTGGAGAGGTGCTTTGTGGTTGAGTTATAACACCATATTAAGTGATGCGTGAGTTAGGTATAAAGATAAATATTCTTTTGCATTATAGAAAGAAAGAATCAAAATTGTAGAAGCAAATTGTTTTACTAATTGCACATTAGGATAATAAAATACAGTGGACTTTGAAATCCTTTTCTTAAATTATATGTGAACTTAATTTGTTAAATTAAAAGATGTTTTTAATGTGTCAAGAGTGTTGCAGATTGAACGAAGCGTTATTTTGCCACCAACATTAAACTGTACCATGCTACCCAAAGTTGTAGGTAATGGATGGTAACAACGCCGTACTGGGTTACACAGTAAAATGACATCTCTTTTGATCCATTTTCCCAGTGGCTTTAAATCTCAAATAACTTGAGTAATAAGGTTTCCACAGGTTGTATTTTCTCTTATGTTTGCAATTATATTGTTACTATAATGGTTATAATGAAGATTTGCAATATAATAAAAAGCCATACATTTATGAACACTGAATGACTATTTATACCATTTTATCCTACATTTTTCTTTCAACTTGCAACCTCTATGGATTAGGAAACACAAATTTTTTATTTATGTGGAATTAAATATATAAATATATCACTCTGAAGATGAACCTTAAGTTTAATAGAATCACAGAGTAAGTAATTATGCTTGTGTGAAAGTGGATGTATACCTATTTTGAAAAGAAAACAAAAAATATTGGGGAAAAAGATAATTTCAAAAGTGGTGATAATTTCCTAGCAAACTAGATAGAAATCTCAAAGATTCTGAAAGAAAATCTATGGTTTTTTGCTTTAGTTTGAATTAATTTCTGTAAAATCTTCAGGCTTCTCGTTCAGAATCTCCCCTTGCAAATACTGTTTTCACTTGCTTGTTACTCATGCAAGACCTACTATACAATTTTCTTATTTCAAAGTTCGTGAAGTATTTATATGACAAGTTCAGGAATCATAATATTGATTTTTATAAAATTCAATGGTGCTCATAAAATAATCTGAAGATGTAAGTCCACAGTGTATTAATATACATTTTATTTACTTGTACATTCTGTATTTGCCTTATAAATGGGGGAGCCCTATTTAAGCCACTTTTTCTTTGGTTATTCTTTCACTTTTTATCATTGACATAATTGAGTTTAGTGGGCCAATTTGTTCAGGTACATGCTGGGAAGTCTTCAAAAATCATGAAGTTGTTTTGAAATTTTAGTAGAGGCAGCAAGTATAGGACAGTACTTGGCATGTAATAGATGCTTTATATTTAGCAGTAAATATTCCTGGGGCAGTGAGTTTGTGGCTCCAGGTAAGAGACTGAAAATACCCAGGTGAAGAAATGGCCCTGATTCTGCACGTGGAGAGGGGACACACGTATGACAACAAACTCTCCGAATTTATAAAGAGAAATTCTGTTTATTTCACTTCGCAATTATGTCTAATATTTTGCTCTTTGTCTTCATTCCCAGCCACAAACATATCACAACCATTCTTTTTGCCTGTGCTATGCTACAACTTTCTCGCTGTTCTACCAACCTCGTGCCATTGCACACAACACTTTAAAAGTTCTGATGAGAAGTTTAGAAATTTTTAACTTGGCAAAAATTATTTTTAACTACAGAGTTTGAAGGCCATCTATAGGTTATAAATGCAGCATTCTGATTGCTTGAGATCAGAGGGAGGTTCTGGCAGGTTGATATCCCAGGAAGGAGAGTGAGTGTTAGGGACCAAGCAGACGCTCAGATGTCAGTCCCAAGGCTTCAGGCTATCATCTGGTTTCCTTCCTGGCTGGATGTCTATGCAGATCTCCTGTGTCTGATCTGGGGAACGGAATTTCCCACGGGGGTGTTCCCCTCGGGAGCTACCCACATAGGCCTTTGGTGCCTCTTGGCCCGGCTGCCATGCACTCTCTTTGCAGAGCTTCACACAGGAGATCAGTGAGGAGCTGTCTCATAGGTCCAACTCCTTCATCTCCTTGGGTGAAGTGCAAGTGCACCAGGCCACCCGCCATGGCTGTGATAAACAGGGTGTCAGCTGGCACAGAGGGGTCTCTACAGATAGGGACTGAAGACGACCAGGATGTGTTAAGGTCCTGAACCTGAATATCAAGACTCCCTGGGCTCTACCCTAGGGCTTTCTCACTTGAGTGACTGGCAGCCCCCTCCCCCAAGGGAATCTGGCCTCCATCAGTCCCCAGTGGCAACTTGGTTAAGTGCGGTTTCTTCCACATACTTGTAGGAACATCAAAGGAAACACTTTTGTGTTGTGTTGACCTTACACTAGACTATGAGTATGTCTGCATGTTGCTGCCGCTGCCGTGTCCAGCTCCCAGCCCAGGCACCCCTGTAGCAGGCAGCAGCACTGCCCTGCAGACCTGCTGAGGCCTAAACGCCAGCACTTACTAGGGCGCTTCTTACACAAAAGGTGGAGGTTACACAAAAAGGGGTTAAACTACTCTATACATTTGTCTGCAATGTGTCCTTGCACAGAACTCGTTCCCGTAGCCCCACCAGGGCAGGAGCTGTCCCCTCATATGTCTTCATTGTATTCCATGAGGGAGGACATTTCCCACCAAGTTTCAGCAATTCAAATCTGGCGGAGCCTGACACGGTAAAATTGTTTCCACGTGAGCTGTGCTGCAGGGAGCATCCTGTGTGTGTCCTGATAGGTGTGACAGTTTGCTAGGCTGTCATAACACACAACACAGACAGAACGGTTTTGTCAACAGAAATTTAGACTGTCACAATTCGGTAGGCTAGAAATCACATCAAGCTCTTTTTCTGGCGTGTTTCCTCTGAGGCCTCACCCCTTAGCTTGCAGATGTCCATCTCCTATCTTGATGTTCCAATGGTCGTCTTTTGCGCTTCTGTGTCCTTACTGCCTCTACTTACAAGTCCAGTCCCTCTAGATGGGGGCCTAGCTCAATGAACTCACTCGACCTTGACTACCTCTTTCTGGAATATATGTCCAAATACAACCACGTTCGCAGGCACTGGGTGTTAGAACATTATTATATGAATTTGGAGAGGGGACAAAATTTATCCCATAAAATATACTAATCCCCTACGGAAGACAGACTCCCAAGAAAGAGATTACTGAGAGAAAGTATATGAATACGTACAATTTTAACAGCTACAGCCAGATTATTTTTCAAAGTGCAGTGGCTGGTACATTGTCACCCGTAGTTTCTCAATGTAGCTGCTTCCCTGCATCCAGCCTCTCCTGGATGTTAACGATTAATTTTTTGCCAATCTGATGTCCCTATGTCAAATAAAATCATGCTGCTTCATTGTTTCTTTCATCCCGATTTCTCAACTGATATGTCAGAATCACCTCTCAGGTGTTTAATATCTATTTGGGTTTTCTCTTTCCTGAGTCATCTGCTCAGACCCTTGGCCCTGTGGGGTTTTCTCCCATGCCAGAGTCTCCTAGCATTGATGGGCCCTTTGCCAGACTTGGGATTGCTGCAGCTCAGTTTCTCAACACTTCATTTAATGTAAACAAAAGAAATACATATGTTGCGTTAGGTCAAAAGGGTTCCTCTAGAATGTCT
Source organism: Propithecus coquereli (assembly GCF_000956105.1). Classification (NCBI taxonomy): domain Eukaryota; kingdom Metazoa; phylum Chordata; class Mammalia; order Primates; family Indriidae; genus Propithecus; species Propithecus coquereli. The sequence continues at coordinate 157,999 of NW_012154918.1, read as the reverse complement.
TGCCTTGTGCATTGTATATAAAACACAAAGAAAATGACGCTTCCTCAGGCCCTTCCTCTCCATCTCAAGAGCAGAGAGAGCCTCAGGAAACTCAGGGAGAATTACACACAGCTCTCGCTGTGGAAGTTTCTCAGTTCTGACTCACGTGCTGGTGAGCGGACATTTCACATTCCAGAGCCTGTGCTTTCTCATCTTTATAATAAGGATGTGTTTTTGAGGACTCATGGGAATAACGCTCTTTATACAGACTTGATACAGGTAGGTGGTTTTGGACCACAACTGACAAAATACCGTGAAGATATGTTGAAGGTAATAATAGGTTAATTATTCTCCACCCTACATGAAATTTCACTTTTTACCATGGACACCCATGTCCTCCACATGCATGAGTTCTTAAAAAGCTGGACTGTGTCACTGTCACCGACTATATGTTCCTCCTTGTTCCCCAGCATGAAAATGAGTCTCCCTGAAAGCAGAAGAGGCCTGTACAATGTGGACCCATCATCCAGGGAAGAAGGGAAATCTAGCAGTCCCCAGATCCAGATTTCTAGGAATGGACCATGCCCTCCTCCACCACGTTCCTGGGTGCCTACTGTGACCTCACCATCATCCCACAGTCCCTGGAGCAGCTGTTCATCAGGTAAGCATCTGTCCCCTCCAAAGTACAGTGGTGAATGGGCCACATGCTGTATGTGTCTTGGGGTTGTCACTGCAACCCGCTGAACCTTACTTTGTGCCTCCAAAAATGGGGTGGTCAGAAGATAAACCTCAAAGCATTCTTGTAGGGACTAAACGGTATGAGACATGGCAGGTGGGTTCCTACAGAAAGGCTGCTGGGCCTGCTCTCATTGTTCATTTTTATTATTTTTCTCTCTCCCTTAGCTGAAGAAACTCTGCTTCATGCTTCAAAGGTCCATGTCCCTCTATGTTTGGAAAAAACAGTAAGTAAGCAAACCTATTTTCGCTTTTGTAAAGTACATTTCAGATTCCTTCTAGCTTGTGTATGTCCTTGACACAGGCAGAATGGGGGTCCCTGGCTGCTGGAAGAGAGGACCCAGGCCCACGTAAATATCTGGGAAGGCTCTGATTGGGGTCCATTCATTTAACACACATATGTTAAGCACTTAATTTGTGTAGTCACTTGTCTAGATCTTTGGAATAATTTAATAAACAAAAGACAAAAATCCCTGCACCTCAATTATATTTGGGGAGTTAGATGCTCACTGTAGACATAAAAAGGTCATGTCCACAGAATGTGAGATGTGATTTCCTCAGGGCCTCCTCAAAGTATGGATGCATCTACACAGATTCTTACAAGAATGACACAACCCAGGACATTTAATACATGCAGAAAAAGGATCGGGCAAAATTGAACATCCCCTCATGATAAAAACTCTCATCAAATATGACACAGAACAAATGCACCTCAATGCAACAAAGACCACGTAGGACAAACCCACAGCTAACAACATAGTAAATGGGGAATCGTTGTCAGCTTTTCCACTGAGACCTTGAACAAGTCAAGGATGACCACTCTTGCTACTTCTATTCAACATAGTACTGGATGTCCAAGCCAGAGCCATTACAGAATGAAATAAAAAGGCATCCATAATGAAAACAAACAAGTTAAATTGTCCATTTTCAGACTTTATAACCTATGTATAGAAAACTTAAGTTTTGCTTAGGTATGAATTCTCTCATATATAGTAAGGTAAGAGCATTAGGTAGAGATTTTGCCAAATTCTTCACATTTGTAGGGTTTCTCTTATATGAATTCTCTTATGTCTATGGAGGTGTGAGTACTGGTTAAAGACTTTGCCACATTCTTCACATTTGTAGGGTTTCTTTCCAGTATGAATTCTTTTATGTACAGTAAGGCCTGAGCACCAGCTAAAAGCTTTGTCACATACTTCACATTTGTACTGTTTCTCTCCAGTATGAATCCTCTTATGTTTAGTAAGTTCTGAGCACCATTTATAAGCTTTGCCACATTCTTCACATTTGTAGGGTTTCTCTCCAGTATGAATTCTCTTATGTTTAGCAAGGTCTGAGCACCAGATAAAATCTTTGCCACATGCTTCGCATTTGTAGGGTTTCTCTCCAGTATGAATTCTCTTATGTGCAGTAAAGACTGAGCACCAACTAAAGGCTTTGCCACACTCTTCACATTTGTAGGGTGTCCGGAGCCATGAGGCCCAGCAGCTGCTTACCAAGCCCACGCATTTGCAAAAGCCCGCGAAAGAGCTTGTAAGTTTCTATTTACCCATTATAACTATGTAGCCCTTGAAAGCCTCTGAGGGTTTCCTTATATGGAAATCCTCTGGCTGGAAAGCCAGAGCCTCGGAAAGCACCGCCCCTTTACTGTTACTCTTTCTGCCTTACTTAAGCCTCTGCCTTCCTGCC
>NW_012154918.1:151357-152846 GCF_000956105.1 Propithecus coquereli | reverse complement strand
CAGTCAACTTGTGGGGCAGGGATCTGCTCACACAAATGGGAGTCATAATGTGTAGCCCCAGTGACGTGGTCACTGCTCAAATGCTGGGACAGGGATACAGCCCAGGGAAAGGTCTAGGAAAACAAGAGAATGGTATTTTACAACCTGTTCCGATTGCAGGACAGAAAGATAAGAAAGGCCTTGGAAATTTTTAATGGCGGCCGTTGACATGCCTGCACCCCAAAACTGTGCCGATCCCATTATTTGGCAGTCTGATGAGCCAGTATGGGTTGATCAATGGCCTCTTACCTCTGACAAACTTGCTGCCACTCAACAGTTAGTGCAGGAACAGTTGGACGTGGGACACATTGTCAATAGCACCTCTCCCTGGAACACCCCTATATTTGTGATCAGGAAAAAATCAGGGAGATGGAGGTTGCTGCAAGACCTCCGAGCTGTAAATGCCACCATGGTGCTCATGGGAGCCCTGCAGCCAGGGCTGCCCACTCCAGTAGCCATCCCACAAGGCTACTTTAAAATAATCATAGATCTTAAGGACTGCTTTTTCACTATTCCGCTACACCCCGCTGACCAAAAAAGGTTTGCATTCAGTGTTCCTTCCACAAATTTTAGGGAACCCATGAAAAGGTAACAATGGAGAGTACTGCCCCAAGGTATGGCTAACAGCCCTACTCTCTGCCAAAAATACATCGCTGCTGCCATCCAACCAGTTAGGAATTCCTGGAAAAGTATGCATATTATACATTATATGGATGATATTCTAATAGCAGGACAATCAGGAGAACAGACACTTTCCTGCTTTGCTCACCTTAAGAGGCTATTAACACAGGCGGGGCTACAAATCGCCCCAGAAAAGGTGCAGCTCCAAGACCCATATACATATCTAGGGTTTCAAATATGTGGTCCCAAAATTACCAATCGGAATGCGGCCATCCACCGAGATCAGTTAAAAACCCTCAATGATTATCAAAAACTTCTAGGAGACATAAATTGGCTCCGACCGTATCTAAAATTGACAACCGGTGAATTAAAACCTTTATTTGACATCCTAAAGGGCGACGCGAATCCCCAATCCCCTAGGGAAATGACGCCTGCCGCATCAGCTGCTCTCCAAAGAGTAGAGAAAGCTATTGCTGCCCAGTTCGTGACTCATGTAAACTATTCTATGCCACTTTCCTTCATCATCTTCAACACAACAGTCACCCCTACTGGGTTGTTCTGGCAAAACCAGCCCCTTATGTGGATTCATCTGCCCTCGTCTCCAAAAAAGGTCATTCTCTCCTACTACGACGCTGTGGCAGATCTCATCATGCTTGGCAGAGAAGACAGCCGAAAATATTTCGGAATAGAACCCTCAAAGATCATACAGCCATATTCTAAGTCTCAAATTCAGTGGCTACTTCAAAACACAGAGACATGGCCTATAGCCTGTGCTTCTTACCTTGGGGAGTTAGATAATCATTATCCCACGGATAGGCTTATCCAATTC
>NW_012154918.1:139578-149507 GCF_000956105.1 Propithecus coquereli | reverse complement strand
CCCCGAGAGCTGAACCGGACAGCCAGAGATGGGTAAGAGGGCACTATCTTCCATGTCGCCTAAGACAGGAGGGCTGCCAGTGCTGCCACCTTATCTGATGACGGGCTTGACAGGAACAGATATGGCTGCCCCAACCTAAGACAGGCGCGGTTCCCCGGGTGGTTCTCTCCTAGCTTAAAACAAAAAAGGGGGACCTGTCCGGAGCCGTGAGGCCCGGCAGCTGCTTACCAAGCCCACGCATTTGCAAAAGCCCGCGAAAGAGCTTGTAAGTTTCTATTTACCCATTATAACTATGTAGCCCTTGGAAGCCTCTGAGGGTTTCCTTATATGGAAATCCTCTGGCTGGAAAGCCAGAGCCTCGGAAAGCACCGCCCCTTTACTGTTACTCTTTCTGCCTTACTTAAGCCTCTGCCTTCCTGCCAATAAATGAGACTTGATCAGACTCCTGTCTTGTCTCCATTTCTTGTGTCTCCTGCCTCTCCCAATTCCCACTCCCTCTTCCAGGGTCCACGTTGACTACCCCGCGGGTCGGGACAGTAGGGTTTCTTTCCTGTATGAATTCTCTTATGTTTAGTACGGTCTGAACACGAGTTAAAAGCTTTGCCACATTCTTCACATTTGTAGGGTTTCTGTCCAGTATGAATACTCTTATGTGCAGAAAGGTCTGAGCACACCTTAAAAGCTTTGCCACATGCTTCACATTTGTAGGGTTTCTCTCCAGTATGAATTCTTCTATGTACAGAAAGGTGTGTGCATTGTTTAAAGGCTTTGCCACATTCCTCACATTTGTAGGGTTTCTCTCCTGTATGAATTCTCTTATGTTTAGTAAGGTATGAACAACAGTTAAAAGCTTTGCCACACGCTTCACATCTGTAGGGTTTCTCTGCAGTATGCATTTTCTTATGTGTAGTAAGGCGTGACCACCACTTAAAAGCTTGGCCACATTCTTCACATTTGTAGGGGTTCTCACCAGTATGAACTGTGTTATGATAAGGAAGATTTGAGCAAGATTTAAAGACTTTGCCCCATTCTTTACATTTGTGAGGTTTCTCTCCAGTATGAATTTTCTTATGTTCAGTAATATGTGAACATTGTTTAAAGGCTTCACCACATTCTTTACAAAATTTCTCTACAGTATGTCTCAGTTTATGTCGATGTAGATTTGAGAACTTTTTGAAGACTTTGAAACATTTATTACACTGGAAGATTTTGCTATCGGCAGTTGTTGAGCATTGGTTAAGTCCATTATAACATCCTTTCTGCTTCTTACACTCACCAACACTTTCACAGTCTCTCATTAAGTTTACATTCTCTAGGCCATCGCTTCCATACCTTCTCAGTACCATTTTTTGAAATGAAACATTTAAGCCTTGCTCTGGCAAATGGTCTTGGGTGGAATGAGAAGACATAGCTGAAAGAAATTTTAAAAATAACAAATTATTGCATTTATTTGTTTTCTCAATCAGATGAATATACATTATGAATTTACTATGTAAAATTATACCAAGCACATTAGCAAGATGGTGTAATGCAATATACAGGCTCTAATTCTCTTTTAGATAAATAAATAGAACAAAATTATACCAACCAAATTGCCTTTGTGGGAATTCTAATTGCCAGGTAAGCATTTGCAGCACACCAGATGAGCACAATGCTGAGAGCCACATAGAAGAGAAAGAAAAGTTTGTTGTATTTACCCACCATGGCCTTTCCTCCTAATACAGCATGGTGCATATATTATAGAAGCAAATTTTTAATTTCCAGCTTCTCCTTCAAAAGAAAAAGAAAATAATGACACCAGCGGCCATCTTTCTGGTGTTTGGAGGCCTTTCACAAACTAAAACAGAGAGTGCTGAAAAGAATGCAGCTATCATTTGAAAGACAGACTGGGTGTGCTGAAATCAAAGCTCAACTATTGTTATACCAGCAGAGAGACCTCAGTACCACAGAGAAGAAACAGTTGTAGCAAATGATGACAAGCTCTTAAGAAAAACTGTAGCAAAATTACTTTAACTGGAAAATAAACACAAAATTTCACAGAAGAAACATCCTCAGAAGAGATTTGAGGATCCCTGAATCTCTAGCACAGTGAATTGGTGTCAGAGTCCCCCAGGACAAAGCTATTTGATAAAGTTTGTGAAAGGGGGCTTTGTTAATCCTCAAATCTCAACCATAGATTACAACATATAAAAAACATCAGGATAACATAGCGTAATCAAATAAACAACATAAAGGAATAAAGATGTATAAATTAGTTGAAAAAATTAAGAATAACCATCTGAATGATGCTTAATGAGTGAAATGGGAAGAATACTGATCAGTAGATGGAATCAGGAAAATGAAGAATATATGAACAAAAAAAAAAAGCATAAAAGGAAACATAAATTGTTTAGCTGAGCATGCAATAAGAAATGACTGAGAAATTCTCAAATGTAACAAAAAAGACAAAAAAACCCAAGAAGCTTAACATATTTCAGCTAGGAAAAACACCAAGGGACCCACAACAAGGCAGACTATAAGCAAAAGTTTTGAAAGTCACACACAAGATGAGAATCTTGAAAGCATCAACAGTGATGTTTCACCTCTGAGCATGCTCCTATTAGATTACTGTGGATTTATCATCAGAAAACTTGCATGCCAGAAAAAACTTGGCTCCTACAGTCACAGTGCCAACAGAATGAAAACTTCAAAGCAGAAATAGAATATCCAACAAAATTTCCCTTCTAAATGAAGAAAAATAAAGACTTATCAAGATAACTAGATCTGAAAAAGATTATCACCACTGGACCTGCCCCACAAGAAATGCCAAAGCGAGGTCTTGCACTGAAAATAAAAAGATGTTAGAAAACAACACAAAATCATTTGAAAATAAATAACTCTCTGGGAAAGATACATAAGTACACTTAAGTAAAATTCTGTCTTATTACAATGATGGTAGAGAAAACATTTTTAATTGTACTCTAAAATTTGAAGACAAAAACAGAAAAATAACAGTAAATCACTATTAATGGGTATACAATATAACAAGATACAACTAGAGACATCAGTAAAGTTGAGGGCAGGTGTAACAAGGAAAAATTTTTATATGCAACTAGGTTAAGCTGTTATCAGTTTAAAATATGTTGTTGTAACTATAAAAAGTATTGTGTGATCACTGTGGTAACCACAATGAAAATACCTGTAGGGATACATTAAAATAGTAAGAATGGCTCAAAGCATGTCACTGCAAAAATCAATCAGAAGCAAAAATCAATCAATCAGACAGAAAGAGAGGAAAAGAAGCAAAATGCTATAGCTACAAGAATAAAAAAATAAATAAAATGGGAATAGTAAGTCCTTCCCTTTCAGAAAATCATATAAATATTCATGGACTAAACTTCACAATCAAAAGACAGAAATTGAATAAACATAGGGATGTAGGAAATAAAAAAATCCAACCATGTATTATCTGTAAGAGACTCACCTTAGATCAAATGACAAAAACAGTCTAAAATTAGCAACACAAAAAAAGACATTTTATGCAAATACTAATCAAATGGGAGCAGGAGAGTTCACAATTAGACGCAATATATTTTGAGGCAAAACTTATCCTGTTTCATAGAATAATGTTACACACACATATATATACACACACATCTATGTATGTGTGTATGTGTAAAATCATGGTTGCCAAATATGCAAAGCAAATGTTGACAGAATTATAGCAAGAAATACACAGCAATATGATAATGGTAGGATACTTCATCACCCCACTGTTAGTAATAAATGGTAATGCCAGACACGATATTAATAAGGGAACAGAAAACTTGAAAGCACTGTAAAACAATTACACCTAATGGACACAGAGAGAACGTTCCACACAACAACACAATCTTCTCAATAGCACATAAAACATTCTCCTGGACAGAACACCCGTGAGGCCACAAAACAATTCTTTACAAATTTTCAAAAAATAAAATCCTACAGACTATTATTTATGACCAAAATGGAATAAAACTAGAAATAAATAACAGCAGAAAACCCAGAAAATCCACAAATAAACAGAAAATAAATGACACACTCTTGAGAATGCTCTTGTTCAAGGGTTGGAAGATTTACTTCTGTAAAGACGTCCTTACTGCCCAAAATGATCTACAAATTCAATGCAATCTCTTTAAAATTCTCAATGTCCTATTTTACGGAAAAGAAAAAGCAGCTCAAAAATCATGTGGATGCCAAAGTACCATGAAGAGCCCAACAAGCTCCACAAAAAGAAACAATGTTGGACGCATCACACTTTCTGATTTCAAGGAATGTTACAAAAAGTACAGTAATCCAAGCAGTTTGCTACTGGCGTAACAGCAGACAACTAGACCAAGGAAACAAAACGTAGCACAGATATAAAACTGTCAGATATATGGTCAAATGAAGAGTTATTTGCACATTCATATTTTTTGAAGCAATATTCACAAAAGCCAATATGTGAAAATAACCCAAACTTGCCTCACAAAATGAATGGATAGATATAACTTGGGATATAAATATAAGGGAGGACTACTCAGCTTTTAAAATGCAGGAAATTTTATAACATCTATGATAAAGACAAATCTTGACATTATTACAAATGAAATAAGCCAGTCTCCCCCCAAGAAAGATACTTTATGAATCAACTTATATAAAAAACATAGTTACATTTTAAGAAACAGAAGCAAAATAGAATAGTGTTTGTAAAGGACCAGAAAATGAGGAAAATAGGTAGTTGTTTTAGGTATACTGAGCTTTAGTTTTGCAAGATAAAAATGTTCTAGAGATGCATGTTGCATTACCATGACAATATACTTACAATGACTAAACTGTAATCAAAATATATAAGATCGTAAATTTCATGTGTTTTTTACAATGAATAATAATACCAAAAATAGAGTTTTAAGGCATTTCAAAATTACCTTCAAATCACACAAATGTTTCATACAAGGATAATATATATTCACCAAAAAATACATGTTGAACTTAAGACAATTTTCATGACTATTCACCTTGAGAAGATAAAATAACCATTGACCATCAACCAAGAAAAAAAGAATGTACTATTCATAAACAAAATAGGAGTAATATTTATACAGGCAAACAAACACAAAATTATATTGGCAAAAAACATAGGCCTGATTTATATTTGACTTTTGCCCCACAATGTCTTAAAGTGTACAGAGTTGAATTTTGTTATATAAAATGATAATATATAGGTAGAAACTAAAAACACAATTGACTGATGTGATATGGCACACTTTAAAAAGTAAAATTTTTTTAAATTTATGATTATTTTTTCCAGTATATTATGGGGGTACAAATGTTTAAACAGAACTATAAAATTACAAACAAAATTAAAAGAAACTTTAACCCATAAAATTTTGAATAAACATAATTATTGAAGAAGAAATCTAGCTAACTAATTTAGGATAACTGGGCATCCAAGAAGAGAACAGATTTAAATCATTAGCATAGGGTTAGGGCAATAATATTTCACAAAACACATTATAATCTTTCATAAAAAGGCTTTGATAAGAAAAATTTAAAGATTAGGCATTGAAATGATACTAGAGAAGCTTCTTTCTTATGCTATTAATATATTGCTGCTCTTCTTATACAAAAGAGAAAGGCTGTAATCCAGCTTTCAGAAACAAAACAAAGTCTTAAATTTCTAAATATGGGAAAAACATGGCATTGTAAAATATGGTGTGAAACTAATATATAAGATGAACAGTTAGGAATAAATTATATCGTCACTTAGATGAAGGTTGGTGACAGTGAACAGAAATGCTAATAACTATTTGCATGCAGTAAACTGAAACAGATCATCATTTTAATAACCGTGAAGTGCATATGAGTTATCTCATTCAGCTTTTATAAGACATAAATTCAAAAGCATGTTATTGTGGAACTTCTTAAAATTCTCCATTAATACATACACAATATGAAATGGTATAATTTGTCACATTAATAACAAAGTGGGGGATGTAAAGAGGTCTGCTTTTTACATTCAGCTGAAGTTAACTTGTTATGAGAATGAACTATATTGTTCCCACTTTAAGATATTTTTGTACTTTCCATTTCTCAAGGTGTTCAGAAAGAAAATATCTGTAGAAGTTATGCAAAAGAAAATGAGAAAGGAATCAAAGCAAGTATCTACAAAATCAATCAAAATGAAGGCAGTAAGAGAAGAAGTGAGGGATACCATAGAAGAAATGAAGTTAAGTGTAATTACATTTTCTTTCTTTCAGTAATTACTTTAAATATAAATGAATTAAACTCTTTAATCTAAAAAGATAATATGGCTGAATGGATTAATAAATGAGTTTCTACAATATTCTGCCTACAAGAGACTCATTTTAGCTCTAAGGAGTCAGGCTGAAAAAAATATATTCCATGCAAATAGTAACCCCAAGTAGGTGCAGTGGCCACAATTTTATTACACAAAATACAGTTAGGGCTGGCTGTGGTGGCTCACGCCTGTAATCCCAGCACTCTGGCAGGCTGAGGCAGGAGGATTGCTTGAGCTCTGGGGTTTGACACCAACCTGGGCAAGAGTGAGAACCCATCTCTATTGAAAAAAATTAGCCAGGCATGGTGGTGTGTTACTATAGTCCCAGCTACTTGGGAGACTGAGGCAGGAGGATCACTTCAGCCCTCAGGAGTTTGAGGCTGCTGTGAGCTATAATGATGCCACTACACTAACCCGGGTAACACAGCAAGACTCCGTCTCAAGAAAAACACACACACACACACACTTTAGGTCAAAACTCACATGAGAAACAAAGACTGATATTACAAAATAATAAAACAGGTCCATTAACCAGTAATCTATAACAGTAAAATATGTGTGTGTGTATATATAAAAACTCATATATAGGTTATACACATATGTTTTATAATATATACATCACATGCACACATCACTAGGGGTTCCAAATACACGAAACAAATGCTGGCAGAAGCGAAGCAAGAAACGCACAGTAACATGGTCACTGTTTACTGTGAGAGCCCACTTTCTGTAATGAATAGAAAAATCAGATAGAAGATCAATAAGAAAACAGAAAAGTTGAACAACATTATACAGCAATTAGACCTAACAGACACATGCAGAACTCTTCAGTCAAAAGCAGCAAAGTATATAATATTTTCAGTCACACATGGTGCCTTCTATTAGGACACATAAAAAGTCTAATTAAATTTAAGATGACATTTAAATCATAGAGTGCATCCTTTCTGACCAAAATGAAATGAAACCAGAAATGAAAAGAAGAAAAACTGGGAAATCCAAAAATATTCAGAAATTAAACACACTCTTGAACATATTCTTTCTCAAGGATTAGATGATTTAATATTATTTAGATGTCAATACTACTGACAGTCATGGACAAATTCAATGTAACCTCTATCAAAATCCCAATCGTACTTTTCAAAAATATTTAAAAAATCCTAAAATTCATTTAGGAACTATGATTAGCAAAATACCCTTTAAAAAGAACAAAAGGATAATATACTTCCTGATATAAACATGTATTAAAATGTACCAAAAAAGCAATGTAGTAATGACATAAAGAAAAATAGATCATGGAACAGAATAGAGTCCAGAAATAAATTGTTATGTATATGATCAAATAATATTCCACAAGGTGTCCATGACCAGACAATGGGGAAAGGAGAGTCTCTTCAACGAATAGTGTTCGCAACTAGGTATCCACACAAAAAAATTGAAGTTGGACCAATCCCTTGTACCATATACAAAAAAATATTTTAAATTGATTAAATACTATAATATAAAAAATAACTAATAAAACTCTTAGAAGAATACATAGGAAAAAAGATGATGACATTAGTTTTGGATATGACTTCAAATGTCTAAGCAAAAGAACAGAACAGTGGAACTATATAAAATTTCAGAATCTCTGCACATCAAAGGAAACATTTAGTGGAGTGAACGTGCCTCCCAAGAAATGGGTGAAAATATTTATAAGACATATATATGACAGGAGTTAGTATTTAGAATATAAAAGCAACTCCTAAAATTCAACAAGAAGTGAATACCTCCATTAAAAAATGAACAAAGGATTGAGTTGACATTTTCCAAAGGAGATATATGTGTCCAACAAGTATTTGAAAGAATACTCAAGATTACTAACTTTTAGAGAAATGCAATGCAAAGTCACAATGAAATATCACCTCACGCTCAGAATGGGCAATATAAAAACATTTTGTCAAGATGTAGAGAAACTGGAACCCTCCTGAAATATTGGTGGTGATAAATGATCCAGACACTGTAAAAAAATGTATGGTGGTTCCTAAAACATTAAAAGTAAAAATTAGCATATGAAACAGCAATCCCACTTCTGGGTAACTATCAAAAGTACGCAGTGCAGAACCTGGAGGAGGTATGTGTGCACTCATGCTCATCACAGCACTATTCACAAGGGCCAAGAGATAGAAGCAACCCAGATGTCCCTCGACTGGTGAACAGATTAAAAAGGGGCATATACAGACAATAGAACATTATTCAGCCCTAAAAATGAAAATCTTAGGCAAGGTGGGGTGACTCACACCTGTAATCTTAGTACTTTGGGAGGCCGAATCAGGAGAATTGCTTGAGGCCAGTAGTTCAAGACCAGCCTAGCAAAACTGCAAGACCCTGTCACTAAAAAAAGAAAAATTAGCTGGACATGGTGGTGTCTGCCTGCAGTCCCAGCTACTCTGGAGACTGAGGGAGGAGGACCACTTAAGTCCAGGTGTTTGAGGTTGCAGTGAGCTATGATGATGCCACTGCACTGTAACCCAGCAAACAGAGTGAGAACCTGTGTCCTATCTTAATAAAAAAAATTTAAAAAAAAATCTTACAAAATTCTATGATAAAGACAAACGCTGACACTACGTTAACTGAAATATTAATAAATATTAATAACAATGTGAGTCTATGATTACACTTAATATGATGTATTTTAAGTAGTCAAATGCATAGAAACAGAAAGTGGAATGGAGAGAGGGTAAAACGGGCAGTTGTTAATAGATATTGAGTTTTAGTTTTGCAAGATGTAATAGTTCTAGAGGTCTTCTGCATAACAATGAAAATATACCTATTACTAATGAAATGTACACTTAAAAAGATTTAGGATGGTAAATTGTATGTGTTTTTACCACAATGTTTTTAACAAGAATAAATAGTTATAAATCTTTTCAAAAATTACCTTTAAATCATAGGAGTGTTTCCCTCTTACAAAGATAATATAGATTCATCAACAAATACATGGTAAATTTAAGGCTGGGCACGGTGGCTCACGCCTATAATCCTAGCACTCTGGGAGGCCAAGGTGGGAGGATTGCTTGAGCCCAGGAGTTTGAGGTTGCTGTGAGCTAGGCTGATGCCACAGCACTCTAGTCTAGGCAAGAGAGTGAGACTCTGTCTAAAAAATAAATAAATAAATACATGGTAAATTTAAAAATATCTCCATGACTACTCACCTAGACAGGACAAAACAACCACTGAAAATCAGCCAGAAAAAGAAATATACAAGATAAGTCATAAATAAACTTCGAGTAATATTTATAGAGACAAAAACAAACATACATAATTTTTAATAGACATATCAATGATTCATATTTTAATTAAGCCACACATTGACTTAAAGTGTTGCAATTCATCCAAAATTTTAATCCAAAGGTGAAACAAAAAACACAACAAAAACTGATGACAAGGAACATACTCTAAAAAAGAAACACAGTAATATGGAATTGCAAAACAAGAATAAGAGAAATGTTTAGACATAAAATCCTATATGCAACATTGCTGTACTATTAAAAAAAATTTTTCTAGATAACTACAATGTTCAACTGTGACTGTGAATGTACATAGAGCAGGTATTTTGAATCATTGGTATGCAGTGGATGGCAGTAAAGTTACA
>NW_012154918.1:123146-139273 GCF_000956105.1 Propithecus coquereli | reverse complement strand
AATATACAGAGAGTGCAATCAGCAAGATGATGGAATAGGAAGTCCCGACCTGCTTGTGTGTCTCCCCACAGCAACAAACATTTTGCAGCCACCTATGACAAAAGTGCCTTTACGACAGCCCAGATTAGAGGTGGCTCACACATCTAATCTCAGCTACTAAGAGGCTGGGGTGAGAAGACCACTTCAGTCCAGCAGTCTGAGACCATCCTGGGTGACATACTGACACCCCATCTAATCAAAGTATTTTTATAAGGGCTTTGGGACCCAGAGAGGAGGTTGTAAAACCCTACCTAGACCAAGACCAAGGAGGGTTATTTTAAGGCAGGCCCTAATTCATGTGGCAAACTTGGGAAACTCTGGTCTTAGCTATAGAATAGGAACTGGCCCACTCAACTTGGCCCACTGAGAGTTATGAAGTGACTACGTAGGCATCTCCACCCTCTCCCAGTCATGGTCTGGGAGTGGTCCTGCCTATCCAGAGACCTGAGAAGAGGTGCCCAGTTGTGGTCATGGAAACAGTCCTGCAGACCTTAGTTCTCACTGTGGCCTCTGAAGCAGCTCTGTGACGCAGTTCCACCCCTCTTACCACAGTCCTTGGCCAGACCTGCCCACCTAAGGACTCATGCAGGGACCCAGGGAAGACCCCACATATATTCAGTGGGTGCCGCACTCACCCATGCACTGGATATCAGGCCCACCCTAGGCAGACCCAACTGTAAGTCCCGCCCCTAGAGATCAAAGTCATGAACGCAATCCAGTCTGCTCCTGAATAAGACAGGATTCACAACTACACAAGACCCTGCTAAGAAGCCCACGTTAAAGACAGACCTCACTGCATACCTGGCAGCAGAACTGTGGCCCAGCTGTAACCCCTCTTATCTGTAAACCCAGAGGAGATCCCATAAGCCAAGAAGGGAAGGGGATCCAAGAAGGGAAGACCTCTAACTGCTGGAACTGGCTTATAAGCTGGAAAAGGTGTTTGCTCTTTCAATGCACAGACACGAATGCAAGGTTATATTACGCTCATTCTTAATGCTTCTATTTTAACATAGTATCGGAAATCCTAGGCAGAACTATTAGGCAAGAAAATTTAAAAAAGAAAAAAAAGCTGTCCAAATAGAAAGAAAGAAGTAAAAATATCACTGTTCATAGATGACATGACCTTATATATAGAAAACCATAAATAATACACCAAAAATTGTTTAAACTAAAATAGTCAGAAAGTGGGAAAAATCTTAAATTAACATACAAATGTCAGTGCTTCCATACATTAACAACAAAGTAATAAAAAAGAAAAAAATCTTATTTATAGAATCATCAAAACATTAAATTTTTAGCAATAGATTTAACCACAGAGGTAAAAAAGCTTTACACTGAAAAATATAAGATACTGAAGACAGAAATAGAAGACACAAATAAATGTAAAAATATCCCAAGTTTATGGATTGGAAGAATAAATACTCTTAAAGTACTATATTATCTAAAGTGATCTATAGATTTAATTAAGTCCCTATCAAAATTCCATAAATTCAATGAACTACCTAAAAAATTCCAATGGTATTTTTTTAGAAAAATAAAAAAAACTCAATCCTAAAATTTTTATGGAACTTCAACAGACTTTGAATAACCAAAGTAATCTTGAGGAAGAACAAAGTTAGGAGCATGATACTTTGTGATTTCAAATAATATTTTGAAACTATAGTAATAAAACAGAACGTTATGTACATTAAAAATGATACAACAACCAGTGGAACAGAATAGAGAGCCCCAGAATAGACCCACGCATACAAGGTCAACTAATCTTTGACAGAGAAACAAGAATACGCAATGCAGAAAGTACAGTCTCTTCAATAATTTGTGCTAGAAAAACTGGATGTACACAAGCAAAAGAATAAAATTAGACCATTTTTTTTATACCATCCCTCCAAATTACCTCAAATTAAAGACTTGTGTAAGACATGAACCCTTAAAAATCTTATGAAAAAACATTTGCAAAATCTTCATATTGATGTTGGTAATGAATTTTTTGGATGTGACACTAAAAGTGTGAAAACAAAAGCAAATATAAGTAAGTTAGACTGCATCAAACTAAAAAGCTTCTGCAGAGCAAACAATGAAATAAGAATACTTATAGGATGGGAGAAAAGATTTGCAAACCATCTATCTAATAAGGGGTTAATATCCAAATTATATTTGAAACTCATACAAATCAATGGTAATAATAATGAATATAATAACTGATTAAAAGATAGATATAAGACTGAATATTTTCCAATAAAGACATACAAGTGGCCATAGGTATGTAAAATGGTGCTCAACATAACCAATCATCATCAACAATTATGATGAGATATCAGTTTATACTTGTTAGGATAGCTAATATCAAAAAAAGACAAGTTTTGACAAGGATATGAAGAAAAAGAAATCCTGTACACTGTTGAGTTATAAACTGGTAGATTCATGATGAAAACAATTATCAAGGTTCTTAAAAAAAACTACCATACAATTCAGTGATCCCATTTGGGTGTATAAAACCAAAGGAAATAAAATTGGTATATCAAATAAATAAATGCACTCTCATGCTCAGTGCAGCATTACTGACAATTGCCAAGATATGAAAACAACCTAAATGTTTGTGATTCCTGAATGAAGAAAATATGATATATATACACAAGAGAATATTATTCAGTTCTCAAAATTATCATTCAACCATTTCAACAACATAGATGGACCTGGGGGACGTTATGCTAACTGAAATAACCCAGGAACAGAAAGACAAATACTGCATAATCTTCCTTATACGGGGAATCTAAAAGGTTGTACCCATAGAAGCAGAGAGTACAAAGGTTGTTTCCAGGGCCTGAGGTGGGGAAATATGGGGAGATGTTGTTCAAAAGGTACAAACATTCAGTTATAAGATGAATAAGTTTTGTGGATCTAATGTGTAGCCTTTTGACTGTAGCTAATAATGTTTTATCTCAAGATTCTCTATGACAGTAGACCTTGGTGTTCTCACAACTAAAAAACTATAATTAAGAAGTGTTAGATATGTTCATTGCCTTGATTGTATCGATGATTTCACAATGTATACACATATCAAGTCATTACTTTGAATATAATAATTACATAGTTATACAACTTTTATTTGTGAAGAAAGTCCACGTCACGCAAACATACATCTACACATATTTATGTGTGTGCATATATGTATACACACATATAAATATGAATGGCACAGTCCCAGTGAGCATCATACTAAACAAGAGAAAATCATAAAACAATGATTATTAAAAAATAAAGTAACAAGTGGGAGTTTGATACATGCTCAACAATGTCCTAAGCTTCCCAATGACAGTGTATTAAGAAATGTAGGGAGTATCTTAAACTATATGAAAGTTGAGAAATTTGGGCGTACAGAGTTTAAATTATTAATCACAGTTCACATTGGAAACAGAATTTATAAGTAAAATAACATTATATTTTATTGTATTTAGGGAGATACTTAATGTTCGATAATGTTACTGAGCATGAATTTCTGTAGAATCATATTTAATACTTCCACAGGATAGGAAACCATAGAGCAGAAAACATACAGCATCTGCCTGTGGTGCTCCTGGGATCTCTGAACCTAATGCAAATATCACCACTGCACTCACATGTTTCAGATATGATGCAAAAAGAGAAATTACAAAACGGTTTAACATAGAGTTCCTCAAAATACACAGATATTCCCACGTCCTGAAAAGCAATGGAAGAAGAGCCAGATCCTGCAGTCCCTGATAAGCCATGAACAGGACTTGGGTTTTCACTGCAGCCTCAAAGGAAGATCACTGAAGGGGAAGTCACGTCCTTAGATAACTTAAGAACAAGGAACAGAGATGCTCAAATGTGAGAACAAGAGAAAGAAACCCAGGCTGCTCGGAAATGATTTCCATTGGAGCAGAGTTTCCCAAATCACACATTAAGGTCTGGATTCCTCCTTGATCTTTGGACCTCTCACCTGTGTCATCTGCTTCACTCACTTCCACCTACCTGGGTGTTCGGCTACTGTCTCCCATCTCTTCACCTTCCCGGGCTCTTTCCTTTGCTCCAGACAGAGGATAAGGTCTGGCTTAGAGACAGCAAGTCCTGTTTTATTAGAAAAAAGTTATATCACTCTTGCTGGTATTCTCCAATTACCAACCTAGTACTGTGCTCAGTAGAGAAGAGAAAATGTTATGGAAAATCTTAGAAAATTAATCAAAAAGTATCATTTTCTGCTGAGAATATTTAGGAAGTGTTTAAAATTTGTGGGTCCTTAGATCTATTACCCAGTCCCAGTGAATTAAAAATGGATGGTGGAAATGGGATTTGATGGTGTGGATAACAATATTTTATGCCACTAAAATGCTGAAATTACCACTAATCTAGAGTGAAAAATACAGATCAGCTCAAAAAAGAGTAAGATTAATGTCAAGATAAAGAATGTTGAGGACTTCTTTTTTTATACCAACAAATCCCCCAATTTTCCTTAGAAACAATAATCTGAAACTCACTCATATAAAGCAGGAACTCCCAGAATCATTCAACAAAGGAAGGATATGAAATCCTTAGTGTGGAATAGAAATCATGTATTGAAGCTATCCTCACCCAGGGAGAACAGGTTTCTGTGGTTCTCTAACATCACATCCGTATACAAATTCCGCTGAGCAGGGTCCAGGCATGCCCACTCTTCTGGAGAAAATTCTATGGTCACATCCCTGAATGTCAACCATCCCTGAAAGAAAAACACACATTTACAGCGTGGCCGTGGTAAGAGTTCTTAATGTGACTCCAGGTGAAGTGAGAGAGGGAGAGGACTGGTTCTCACTCATATGAGTGACTGCTATTGTTTGAAAGGACAATTTTTAACACAGAAATATTCTTTAATGTAGTCTGTAACTCTGAAGAAAGAAGATGACATAAGATCCACAAAACCAGTCGTAGATACTATAGTTTTCTAGATGATATAGTATAAAATTCAAAGCACCAACAAGCATCCACATTTTCGAGTGCTACATTGACATCATACAGGTTTAGTTGTGTATATATTCCAGATAGAAAGTCATGCAGAGTTAAAAGGTATCTCTCAAACTTTAACGTGTACAACAATGAACTGGAGATCTTCTTAAAATGCAGATGTTGATTCAGGAGATCTGAAGCCTGAATTTCTAACAATCTCACAAGGGATGTCAAAGCTCCTGGCCCATGAGGAATGCCTTTCAAACACCCAGTAAGTGGCAAATCCCAGTTCATCTGACCGGGAAATGCAGATGAGAACCTTCATTTTCCAAAGCAAGCTATGTGCAAAGGGAATTTAAAAAGAAAAAGGAGCTTCCAGATTAAATGTGACAGCTTATGCACATCAGTTGGTAAATCTTCACAAGGTAATTAACTCTGCAGTGGAAAAATCCGCCAGACAGAACCTTAACCAAGTGAATAAAATCAGCAACAACTGTGGCAGGACAGTCGTGCTGATGCACACAGGACACAATCCCACTAAAAGCAAGTTAAAGAAATGAAAATAACTATATATCATATTAATATGACCACATATAGGAAACTTTAGTTGGCTTGAAAGTGCAGTGCACTAACAGGACACGTTTAGTGAGGTATACACACTCTATCTGTGCCAGACATTCAAAATGACATAATTTCCAAGTTTTAGAAACTGATGCTAAACATATAAATACAGAAAGCTTTCAATGTTTTTATGATGTAGTATTACCTGAAATAAAAAGTGAATAAAGTCAGCAAAGACAACTTGAAGTTAATTGCAAGTGTCAAAATAGGTACTGAAGTCCTAATAAAATTATATTGAACCCAGAATTTCATTGAAAATTAATACATTGTGTATGTATTATTGAAATGGAAACATACTAAAGATGTAAAGATGTCGTTATGTGGAATTGGTTTAAGACATAAAAAATCTAAACATTATTCATTATTGTGAAAACAGCATTTTCTAAACAGATATGCATTTTTATCTATATCTCTGTCTATATGATCTGTTTATCTATTATCCATCCATCCATAGGATGTATGAGAAAGAATAAACTTAAAATAAAATGGGAGTGTCTGATAAAAGATGCATTTAAAATGTATGATAAAAGTTAGATTATTACATAGTGTCCAGAGACTTGCATATCACGTCAGAAAAGTGAGATTATTTCCTCAAATCTTTCAGATGATTGAAGAGAATATGCCAAAAAAAAAGCTGTAGTTAGGAATCATTACCTTACGATAAGGGAAACAATGTTCATTTGTATGGGGAATAAAAGTCCTTTCTAAACTGAATACAAAATATAAAAAGTATCATTGAAAAAGGCTGATAAAGTAGATGATCTCAAAAATAAACATCTCTGTGCTATTGTATCTGGATCTATGAACAAATTTCAGTGATCTATGTTTTTCATAATCCTCTCCCTCTCATGTTTTAGATTCTCAGGCCAGTAGGGCTTGATGACCAGAACCCTCTAACTTTCAACTATGAGTAGTGTCCCACAACTGGCAGAATTTCTGAAAGACAAAGGAATTGAGATTCTGAAGGCCCTTGCTCAGAAATTCTGATGCCAAGACTCGCCCTCCCTCACTAACCTGCTCCGATGCGTGCAGCACCTCATCACTGTTAACAAAACCTGCCCCACCTTTTGTTAAAACTCTTGCCCCTTCTGTGTGAACTGGGAAGTGTGAAGAAGTAAAAAAACAACAAAAACAAACAAACAAACAAAAACTTGCCTTTATGACTTGCAGGAAAAGAAATACAGGAATCATTATTTGTAACAGAATCTGGTATTCTTCACACTATGGCCTTTTTGAGCCCCAAATCTGTAGACATATCTCATCCAATTTGTTCAAACCCAATTTTACTTAATTTTCACAAGATCTTTTCAAGAAGCTCTACTGAGTAATTCTTTAAAATGTATAGTCTGGTTTACATTTTAAAAAGAATTTCCTGTGTTAGTCTAAATAATATAAATCCACATGTGATGCTTTCCCTCTAATTGCAGAAAAATATGAGAAGCCTAATTTCATGATAATCATTCTCATTTGTTTGATGAATTCTGCAGCTATTTCAGAATACTCATGAAACCTCCCAGATAAGAGTACACTAATCCCACAGTAACCCTACTAAGCTACTAAATAATGCATTCCTACTTTTATGGAAATAAATGTATTATTTATTATGAAAGCTTCTATGGATATTCTTAATCTACAGTTTAACATACAAGCATATATGACTCTATAAACCAGTTTACAGACCTAAACATATGTAAGGGATAGTTATACTAAGTATAAATTTCTCCTGTAAAGAAAATAAAAATCTCAGAAACCACCCCCCTCCCACTGCTTGTGTAAAAGGAACGGTAAAGTCTGGAGGCTGAGTCATGCAACACCCCCTTCTGTTAACATTATGCATCAGCCAGATCCCACGGGAAAGTAAAGGGCGCAGGTGTCTACAAGGACTGCCACTGCAGATCATTCATAAGGAAATTCTCTGCTGGCCTCCCATAAACAAAGACATACATATTGTAACTTTAGGTCAGCAGGCTAAGTCTACTCCTCAATCTGAAGTCTGTTTGATTCCACACAAACGTTGATTACAGGCTTATCTTCCCAGGTACAGGACAGAGGACAAGATCAAGCATTCTTCCACCTACCCAGGGACATCAACATAATCGATTCTTCCTTTACTCCCTTTTTTCCTTCAAAAATTCACCTTGCCTTATGTGAAGTGTAGATTTCCTGGGAACCGAGAAAAGTCTAACAAGAATGTAATCACTTACCTCACTTCCCCCCCTGCTTTTTATTTCTGTATGTCCACTTCTGTTAAACACTGAGTTTCCACATCCCCTTGATGCGGAATAGATCACGGATGCTTCTGCGGTTTGTGCTTTCCCCAGGTACATCTCAAACTTTGGTGTAATAAACCTCAACTGAGATCTTTGCCTCGGTCACTTATTTTGGGTTGTCATAACAAAGGTCATATCCAAGGTTACATGGGTCTGAGTCTTCCAGGGAGCTGTCCTCACCTTCGCTCAAGTAAATTCTTTAGATTTTCTTTCTCAAGCTTCTTTCTTTAGGTTGACATTTCTGGTGCTCTAACCAAGATTCTGAGTGACCTCTTTTCCTGCAAACATCAAATACTCCTCCTGGACACTCAGTACCTGGCCAGCCAGTACCCCCCTGAGTTCCTCTGGCTCCAAATACATTGATGAATATAAGGCATGAGTCGTCCTGAATTTGGACCTCCCTACTCTTTTAGGAGGTCTAGAGTTTACTTAAGCTCTCTTTCTTTCATGACTCCCTTTCTAGAGCAGAGACTTCTGTCTCTGACTACAAGAAGGATATTCAGCTTTCAAGATTTTTAAAAAAACTTCCTTTTCTGCTGCTTACTCAGAAAGGAAGGTCTGGTTAATGGTATTGACAATCTGCTAATAGTACTGGCAGTTTCAGTCTATTTTGGCATAAAATTATATAGCACACTTTTAAAATTGCAGCTGCTCTCTACTGTTTATAATTCAGACTTATCTTAAATTTCGTGACCAATTCTTATTACATTCAAACCAAAAAAATGCATGTGGATTAATTCTCTCACCCCAAAAAGAAATAGCAATTGCTCCCTGTGACCCATTGTTGCAGGGAACTAGAGATTTTACAGAGATGTTGGAATATTTCTCACTGATGTGTAGCAGTCTCAGGGCCTCCCTACAAGAATATTTGCAGGGACTTTCAGCTCAGCTGGAAGGTGCACCTGTGGGTTGGTCTCCCAGCAGCTTCAGCACTCTCCTACCACAAGCCGATCTGAGACTCCAAGACAAGTAAAAGAGCAATTCACAACTCTTTTTTTTTAATTTTTAATTTTCTTTTTACTTACTTTTTTAATTTCAGAATATTATGAGGGTAAACATTTTGGTTACATATATTGCCTTTGCCTCACCCAAGCCAGAGCTACAAGCATGTCCTTCCCCCATACAGTGCACTGAGCACCCATTAGTTGTGAGTTTACATACCCCCAACACCCCTCTCCCATCTGACCGGCACCCAATCAATATTACTTCCATGCGAGCACCTTAGTGTTAATCAGTTAGTACCAATTTGATGGCCAGGACATGTGGTGCTTGTTTTTCCATTCTTGTGATACTTCACTTCAAAGGATGGGCTGCAGCTCTATCCAGGATAATACAAGAGGTGCTAGATCACCATTGTTTTTTGTGGTTGAATAGTATTCCACGGTTTACACGTACATTTTATTAATCCACTCACGTATTGATGGGCACTTGGGTTGTTTCCATATCTTTGCAATTGTCAATTGTGCTGCCATAAACATTCAAGTGCAGATGTCTTTATTATGGAATGTCTTTTTTTCCTTTGGATAGATGCTTAGTAGCGGGATTGCTGGATCAAATGGTATCTCTACTTTTAGGTCTTTGAGATATCTCCAAGTTACTTTCCACAGGGGTTGTACTAATCTGAAGTCGCACAAGAGTCAGTGTTCCTACCTGTCCACATCCACATTAGCATTTGTTGTTTTGGGACTTTTTGAGAGGCCGTTCAACACTGGAGTTACGTGATATCTCATTGTGGTTTTGATTTGTATTTCCCTAAGGATTAGAGATGTTGAGCACTTTTTATATGTTTGCTGGCCATTATTTTGTCTTCTTCATCTTTTCAGTTCATATCCTTTGTCCACTTTTTGATGGAGATGTTTGATTTTTTTTCTTGTTAATTTTATTAAGTTCTACATAGATTCTTGTTATGAGCCCTTTATCGGATGGGGAGAAAGCAAATATTTTTTTTCCCATTCTGTCGGTTGTCTAGTCACTCTAATGATAGTTTCCTTGGCTGCATAGAAGCTTTTTAATTTGATCAGGTCACATTTATTTATTTTTGCTGCTGCTGTGATTGCTTTGGGGGTCTTCTTCATAATTTTTTGCCTAGGCCGATGTCTAAAAGAGTTTTCCCGACATTTTCTTCTAGAATTCTTAAGGTTTCACACCTTAGGTTTAGGTCTGTTATCCATCATGAGATAATTTTTGTGAGAGGTGAGGATCCAGTTTCAATCTTCTGCATGTGATTATCCAGTTTTTTGAGCACCATTTACTGAATAGAGATTCTTTTCTCCAGTGTATATTTTTGTCTACTTTGTCAAAGATTAGATGACAATATGAGGATGGTTTTATAACTGGGTTCTCAGTCCTGTTCCAAAGATCTATATCTCTGTTCTTGTGCCAGTACCATGCTCTTTGGTTATTATAACCTTGTAGAAAAGCTTGAAGTCTGGTGGATTAATGTCTCCCAATTTGTTCTTTTTGCTTAAGATTGCCTTGGCTATATGAGGTCTTCTCTGGTTCCATATGAAGCGTAGAATTATTTTTTCTAGATCTGCCAAGAATGATGACGGTATTTTGATTGGGATTGCATCAACTCTGTAGATCACTTTGGGTAGTACATTTTAACAATATTGATTCTGCCAATCCATGAACATGGTAGGGTTTTTCATCTGCTTACATCTTCCACAATTTCTTTCCTCAGTGTTTCATAGTTCTCCCTATATAGGTCTCTCACCTCCTTCATTAAATATATTCCTAAATATTTAATTCTCTTTGATACTATTGTGAAAGGTGTTGCGTCCTTGATTTGACTTTTGGCTTCACTGTTATTAGCGTATATTAATGCCACTGATTTTGTATCCTGAGACTTTACTGAATTCATTTATTAATTCCCAAAGTCTCTTGGTGGAATCCTTGGGATGTTCTAGACATAATATCATATGATCAGCACAGAGTGAGAGTTTGACTTCTTCTGCCCCCATTTAGAGACCTTTAATTCCCCTCTCTTGTTTGATTCCTCTGACAAAGACTTCCAGCACTACGTTGAATATAAGTGGAGATAGTGGGCAACCTTGTCTGGTTCCAGTTCTAAGTGGGAATGCTTCCAATTTTTCCCCGTTTAGTATATTGGTTGTGCGCTTATCGTATATGGCTTTAATAATTTTAACATACGACCCATCTATGCCTATTTTGTTAAGAGTTTTTATCATAAAAGTATGCTTCATTTTGTCAAGTGCTTTTTCTGCATTTATTAGGAGAATCATATGGTTTTTGTTCTTGCATTTATTTATGTGGTGTATTGCACGCATAGATTTGTGTATGTTGGACCATCCTTCCATCTCTGGGATAAAGCCCAGCTGGTCATGATGAGTTACTTTTTTGATGTGTTGTTGAATTCGGTTTGCTAAGATTTTGTTGAGGATTTTTGCATGTACATTGATAAGGGATATTGGTCTCTAGTTTTCTTTTTTTGTTGTGTCCTTTCCTGGCTTTGGTATCAAGGTGATATTGGCTTTGTAGAGTGAGTTGGGGAGGATTTCATTCTTCTCAATGTTGTGGAATAATTTCTGCAATATAGGTATGAGTTCTTCTTTGTAGGTTTGGCAAAATTCAGGTGTAAACCCATCTTGCCTATGACTTTTTTTTGTTGGAAGATTTTTGATAGCTGCTTTAATTTCTATGCTTGATATTGGTCTGTTGAGGACTTTTTTTCTTCCTGACCAAGCCTAGGGAGGTTGTGTGTTTCTAAGTATTTGTCCATTTCCTCCACATTTTGTAGTTTGGAGGCATGTAGATTTTTATAGTATTCAAAGATAATGTTTTGTATTTCTGTGATGTCTGTGGTGACCTCTCTGCTTTCATTTCTAATTGAGCTAGCTTATTAGAGTCCTTTCCTTTCCAGTTCTTGCCTAATCTAGAAAGAGGGCCGTCAATTTTATCTTTCCAAAAAACCAACTTTTGGTTTCATTAATCTTCTGTATAGTTCTTTTTTTTTATCAATTTCATTTAGTTCTGCTTTGATCTTAGTTATTTGTTTTCTTCTGCTGCATTTAGGATTGATCTGCTCTTCCTTTTCCAGTTCCTTGAGACAGTTTATTCGTTTGTTGATTCGTGAACTTTCTGTCTTTTGGATGTGGGCATTTAATGCTATTACTTTTCCTCTCAGGAATGCTTTTGCTATATCCCACAGATTTTGATAACTTTTGTCTCCATTATCATTTAGTTCGAAGAATCTTTTGATTTCCATCTGGATCTCCTCTTTGACCCAATAGTCATTCAGCAATAGATTGTTTAATTTTCGTGACTTTGTGAAGTGGTGAGTGTTTCTGTTGGAATTGATCTCTAATTTTATTCCACTGTGGTCTGAGAAGATACATGGTATAATTTCTATTTTTTTAAATTTGTTGAGATCTGATTTGTGGCCTGGGATGTGATTGATTTTAGAGAAATTTCCATAAGCTGACGAAAAGAATGTATATTCAGTTTTATTTGGGTGGAATGTTCTATAGATGTCTGACAGACCCATTTATTCTAGAGCTCTGTTAAAGTCCATTGTTTCTTTGCTTATTTTCTGTTTCCAGGATCTGTCCAGTTCAGTCAGGGGGTGTTGAAATCCCCAGCTACTATGGCACATCCATTTATCACGTTATTTACATTAAACAGAGTTTGCTTTATGTATCTGGGCACTCCTGTGTTGGGCATATAAATATTAAGAATTGTTATGTCTTCTTGTTGGATTTTACCCTCCATCACTACATCATGTCCATCTTCGCCTTTCTTTACTTTTGCTGTTTTAATGTTTATGTTATCTTATATAAGAATAGCTGCCTGCCCCTGGAGAGCTAGCACTGGGGTCAACCACTCAAGAGTCAGCAGGAGCTGGTCAGCAGGCTGAAGAAACAGGCCACCAGCTGTTACTTTGGCATCACAGTCTCACAGTCTCATGTCTGCCTAACAGAGGGCCGTACTCTTTTTTTCCTGCCCTGAGCTGGCCAAATTCCCAGCCGTTTCCAGGGGCAGAGTCCCCTTTTTGGCATTCACCTCCTGTGCTCTGACCCCGCTCACCACCAGAGGCAAGGTGCCTGTCTCCAAACTCCCTCCCCTCCTATGGTCATGGTCATGGTCATGGAAAGTAACCACTCACACCAGTCCTTCTCTGGCCTAGTGCGGTCCCAGTGCAGAGCACTAGAGAGTTCAAAATGTTTCCCGCTACTGTCTCCTCTCCACACAGCCTGCTGTCCAGTGCCATGACTTTGCACCAACTTCAGGTACGTACCTGTCTGAGTGGGTGTGGACGTCTGTGGGGAAGCCAGGCTTCCTCCTGTGGGTCAGATCGCACTGTGCTGGTTGGCCAGGTGAGTGGCCCTCCCACACTGCTCTCTATTTCCTATTGTATTTCTCACACTCTCCAGTCTTTGCAAATGTTATCTCCCTTTCACCTTTTTTGCTGCGCTGTATGTCCCACACTGTTTCTCTGCAGATTCACAACACTGTTCTCAGGGAGGGAGTGATCCACTCATGTGTAGCCATCTGAGTTCTTCACTTCCTTCTCTGGGAGCAGTGAGCCAGGAGGCCACCACTAATTTGCCATTCTCAATCCACAACTCTTGGGTGATACCTTGAGGAGTGATGCTCACAAGTAGCACACTTTGACCTGGTACACCATTCTGGCCTTGGTAACCTTTAAAAGCTCCTAAATGTTGGGAAACTGCATATCAAACTGAGCTTTCCCTTATGGGTCAAGGCCACCTGGAAACATTAGCTAAATTTATGTATATTATCTATGCAGCTCCGTTTGCAAAGTTAAATGGACCCATATGAGTCAAGATGACCCAAAAACACAATGGCCAAAATTGGGTTCTTTTGAAATTCCTGAATTATATTTGAATGCACAATTGGAAAAATCAGATTTTAAAACCAAATTTTTTGGTATGCCAATATTCTATTCCTCCTGGCTGAAATCCGATAATAAGGGATTTAAAAGCACTTTTGTAGAGGGCTCTCCTTTAACTACTGCAGAAAACAATTCAAATGCTCAAACTGGCTGTTTGACCTTGTGGAAAGATTTACAAAAGACAAAATAACCTTTCCCATGCCCTTCTCAGTCCCTTGGAGATGAATTAGCTAAACAGCATTCCAGCTAAGATTGAATTTCCAAAAAAATTTAAGTTCTTTATACCCACCACAAAATTTATTTTCTCAGTGGATACCTCTAGCTTAGGCAAAAAAACATTTATTTTTTTTTACACTTTTTATTTAAATAAAGGGGTGGGGTTTTTGAAGTAGGTGCTCCATCAGTTCCCTTGTTTGTTTTTGTTGAGACAGAGTGTCACTCGGTGTTCCTAGGGAGAGTGCAGTGATTGTAGGTCACTGTAAGCTCCAGGTCCTGGGCTGTGAGCAATCCTTCTGCCTCACCCTCCCAGGTAGCTGGGACTACAGGCACATGCCACAACGCCCAACTGGGTTTTGTGGTTTTGTGTATTTTTTTGTCTTTTTTTGTATTTCTTCTTTCTAGGGTAGACGGACAGGGTCTCACTGTGCTCAGGCTGGTGTTGAACCCCTGAGCGGCAGCTATCCTCCCGCCTCAGCCTCCCAGAAAGCTAGGATTATAGGCGTGAGCCACCGCGCCCAGCCAAAACATTTATAAGAATTACCCTGATTAGTTGGTTTTGAATTATTTGTATGACTCTTGATAGTTTGGAGTACCTACTTGTAACCTTTTCTATCCCCCATGGACAGCTATAGTTTTTTTATTCTACTCACTGTGTTTTAATCTTCTCTCTGCACTTTGTGGGTAGATGGTGATATTAGAAGCTGGGCCTTATAAAATATGACCTGATGATATTGGCTGCATTTGCTTGAAGCTAGCCAAACTTTCTTCAAGCTGCTCTTGGGAGGGGTCTGGATGTTGGAAGGGCTGTAACTTTTTGCTACCTCTTGGAAGAATTTGGTTAATGCCACAAAGGACTTCTTGGTTTGGATCTTATGCATGTTTCTTTGTGTTAGTTTTGAGTTATTTGTTCATATGTAACTTTGATTTATATTTTAGAGTGTGATAGGGACTTGTCTTTGTTGTCGCTTTGTTTGTTTAGCCTTCTCTCCTAAGCTAAATAAAACTATATACTCAAAAAGAAAGGAAACAGTTTATTAAAACATTTCAAAGACAAACAACTTATATAGTGATTATCCTCATATACAAATAAGCCCCATCTCTAAAACTCCTTCTTGGTGCAAATTTCAAAAAGAAAAGGCCAAGAAACAGAAGTTGTTACTATTTACATGAAAACGTTTTTTAAAAACTCTATTGTCAAAAGTTCATTTATTTATAACCAATATTTAGGCTATATACACACACACACAAATATAGTTACTTGAGGCCTATATTCTCTCAATAAAAGCTTCTCAGTCAACTTAATTTCTCTCTTTTAAATACCTGTAACATATATGTGCTTTCTCTGTCTGTTTCTCCTCTTACTGATGTATTTTGGCCAAGGATAATGTAAAACTTTATTGGCCTTTTGGAAAACAAGATCTTCTCAAATTAGTTTTTATTAGAACTTATTCATCCATTTACTTCTATCTGTCTTTCCTTCCCCTTGCCACCTATGACACCATATGAAGGGACCTAAAGGAAACTTCTATTAGTAGCAGCTCTGGAAGCTGCTTGAGAAACACAGAAAAGGCACCACAGATTCCACCTTTTTTGGCAGGATACCCCCGTTTTCCTCATGGAACCCTAAGACTTGTGGGTAGACAGGTTCCTCTCTGGGATAAAGTTCTGCTCTCCTCTACAATTAATTCCTCATTTTCTTTGGCTTTTAGATGCATGAATGTGTACATATGTTAAGTTATATATTGAGTCTACATGAATATAGACATGTGTTTGTATATTGTCTACATGGTACCAAATTAACTTAAAGGTAAATGAATGCTCATAAATTAAACAAATAAGCCCAAATATTTTTCAAGTTTATGTGACTTGAGTAAATATTTTGGTCAATATTACTAGTTAAATATTGTTAGTTTCATGAAAACAACTATGTCTTCTAACTTATCAGCAAAATATGCATGTACTTAACTTTAAGGTTATTGCTTTTATGATACTTTCCTAACAGAGTAATATAAAAATCATTAATAAAAAGTTCAACCAAGATGATGGCTAGATTTGTCTAATGTCTCATGAGATTATACAAACATAATTGTTAACAATGGATATATAAAACAGACGTAAATGGAATAAAAGTTTATAAATGAATTTATAATAATATGTTTCAT
>NW_012154918.1:115681-122508 GCF_000956105.1 Propithecus coquereli | reverse complement strand
GTGTGGTCAAAGCTGATTGAGACGGGATAAATTTGTTTATAAGGTCTTATTAAAATTAGCTTTAATATTAATAATATAAAACTTCAGGGGTAAACTTTGGCTTTCTCATTTAAACAAGATTTTCATAAGGTATTATTAGGAGATAATGAAAGAATTTGGTTCGCTTTTCCAGTGAACTGTTAAAAAACAAAGAAAATGACCAAATTTCTTTGTTGATTGTGTCTTTAGCTATGACAACTTTTAATCTCTTCTTATTCCTTCTTGGAGATTTTCTTCTGAACTTCTGAGATACTGGGAAACTCCTTTCATTGGTCAAACAATTCAGTCTATTTGCAACATATGGCCAAATTTTCAGTCTTCCAGACCAATGGAATATACAAATGGGACAATACAATATCAATTGACAAAGTTTGCAGAAACTTTTAACCTTCTCTGTCTAAGACTCCTCTGTTGGTATGTTTAAACTATGTTCTACCCCACTTGGAAAACATCAGATTTATCTTTTTAAAATAACAACAGAAAAGTCCATGCACCTGGATTAAGTAGCATATAAACAAGATCTCCTTAAAAGTGATATTTGTCTTTTTTATAAAGACCTTACAAAGCTTCTCACTGAAAAAATTAAATCAATTAAAGAATGTTTTAACATCAAGCCCCCAGGATATGTAGACATCAAGGATCATGACCTCCAACCTAGAAGGTAAGTTTATTGAAAATGCCATCAGAAAATGATTCCCTTTAACCCTGGTGGAAGGAACCATATTAGCTACAGTTAACCAACTCTGTGATGCTAAATTGAAGGCCAATGTCTCTTACAATATTTGGTCACCCCTCTGTCTACGGATAGCTCAAAGGAAACCCAACGCTGGACTTCTTACCTCAAACTTTTCTCTAGGCGTGACCACCCATCTATTTTAGATGGAGATTCTATTTTGGGGAAACCTGCTAATTACCTCCCTATCCATCAACAAGACAGCTGCATGCATTTTAGAGTGCTTTTGCCTTAATTGGGTGTCACGTGTGATGAACATGATTAGAAATCATCCTATAGCCTCAGGAAAAATTGCCGGTTGCATCAAACTGTTGCTTTCATCACAGATCAACAATAGCAATCAGTTCACTGGCTGAGGCTGTACCAGCCATTACACTGCTTTAGCTTACATATTACTTGAGCATGGAGATGTATATATGGTGGAAAACACCTCTTGTTGTGCAAACATAAATAGTTTCCATGAAATAAAAACCCATCTAGGAAAAATGAAAAAAGAAGCCACTTGGCTACAAGTCTCTAAAGAAGAACCTAGATTTAATTTTATTCCTGATATTTTTAGTTGACTTTCTAATGGACCAGGTTTTTGTTTTTGCTGTTCTGACATACTTGTTAACCAAATATGGCTCAAGTTACTCTCCTTCTGCCAGGCCCCTGAACTTTGATGCCCCCTCAGCCTTAGCCAGCACACAGCCCCTCTCTGTGCCCTCCTAAGAACAGTCTGCCTTCAGGGTAAATCAGTCTCTCATTGACCATCTAACTTTGCCACCCCACATCCTGCCCTCCCCTCACCTGTCTTCTAATTTTATTTACTCCTGCCTAGGAAATAAAGCCCATTTCTGCTTAACCTTTAAGATGCTTGTAGATCTTATAAGTTAGTGTTTTCCCCTATTTAAATACTCCTTTACAATAAAGTCACTTCTCACCCAAATCCGAATTTGCTTTATTTGTCAACGTTTGAAAACAGCCAAGATAATAACAATTGCAATCTCATAAGGGGCATCACGTACTCTTTCCATTGCAAACCCAACTAAACCTTCATGTAGACCCAGATTTCCAGTGATCTGTAGCTTCTCTTAGCATAAAGTTTCCTTCCATGATGGTGTGAACAGGCTGGGACACTTCCCAGGGTGAGTCCCCAGACAAAAAAAAAAAATAACTGGGACATCAATGACCTCCTTTTGCAAGCTGAAGATTGGTCTTGGCTTGGAGTCATTGGACTGCTGACTCTGCTTCTCAGAGTTATTCATTTAATTGTAAATGAGAAAATACCCAGTGTTTCAAAAATCAGGCAAATGACTTAAAGTCAGTGTTCATGTTTATAGACGGGAAGGACATTTTGAAGAGAAAAATCTCAAACCTCACGTTTTTTTCCCTCTGCTCTCACACAACAATAACCAACACAGAAGACTTCTGTGATTAAATGTTTGCAAATTTCTCCCTACCAATTAATAAGCAATCAATTTTTCAGGAGACACCAGCTAAATATCTTCAAATACAGTTCAATTCTGACACTATTTACCCGGAGATAGCATCAAATCACACAGGTCGAGGACTCAGTCCCACAAGACTGTCCCCCTTTGGACACCAGTTGCAGGTCTTGACCTATAAAACTTCTGACCAACCAGCTTCAGATAAGAGTTCCAAGATCCTCTCTGTGGATTTGATTAATTTGCTAGACCAGCTCACGAAACTCAGGGAAACTTATATTTAGTAATTAATTATAAAAAATATCTTTAAAGATAAAACCACCACGTGTTCAGCCATCTGAAAGCTCCCCAAACCCTGTCCTTTTGTTTTTCATGGAAGCTTCATTTCATAGGCATAATTAATTAACCATAGGCCATTTTCCATCAACTTAATCTTCAGCTTCTCTCCCCTCACAAGAGGTTGGGAATGAACATCAAAATTCCATTTCTCTAAGCACTTGGCTTGTTTCTCCAGAGACCAGCCTCCCTTCAGGAGGTTTCTAGGGTCTTTGCAAAATCCATTTCATTAACATAAGCTCAGGTGTGTTTGAAAGTCTTATTGTAAATAATAAAAGACTTTCACCTTTACCATTCAGGGGCTACTTCAGGAACCAAGAACAAAAGACCAAATATTTTAAGAGAAGGTATTGCTCTAGTCAATTAGCAAATAACAAGGCTTATAGGAGCTGAAAGCCAGAAATCATGGACAAAAACCAAATATATCTATCATGATACCACAGAAATTGTAAGGCTTTTAAATTTTACACCTCAATGAGAAAATCAAAAGTATCTAGCCCCTTCAGAAAATAAGCAGGTCATTTGTTATTTCCATGGTAACAAAATATTTAACAAACAATACGTGAACACTATGTGGAGTTGCCAAATCCAGTCTCAGGATTTACCATTAAACTCCAATATCCAGATAACAGGATATAGAACAGAGTTATCACTGTCAAATTCTCCACCTGCACAAGAGAAAACTGATGTTTTGGTAAATCTTTATAATTCATCAATTTTTCTACCACACTTTCTTGTGGAAATGTATTTATTTTTCTGCAACCAAAATGGAAGAAATTTTTTTTTTTCTATTTCCTTCCCTGGGTACCATTCCCAAAGCTAAGTCCTGAAATTACACTGAAAATTACTTCCAAATAAGAGGTATCCAAATAAGAGATACCTGTAATCCTAGCACGTAGGGAACCCAAGGTGGGAGAATTGCTTGAGGCCAGGAATTAGAGACAAACCTGGGGAACATAGTGAGACCTGTCTCTACAAAATAAATAAATAAATAAATAAATAATAGCCAGTTTGGTGGCACACGCCTGTAGTTTGAGCCACTCAGGAGGCTGAGGCAGGAGGATTGCTTGAGGCCAGGCACTGCAGGCTGCAGTGAGCTATGATCGTTCCACTGCAGCCTCTAGGGTGTGTAATTAAAACTCTGTCTCAAAAAACAAACAAACAAAAAAACAAAACAAAACAAAATCAGACCTGAGAAACTTACTACATTTACTCTAGGGAAGAAAACCGTTAAATCATAATTTTTTAACAAACGGAATATATGACTATCTTTTTTCCTGAAATATGCCTTTCTCATGCCTCTTTGAAAGTATTTTCTTATCTTTTAAGGTCTACTGCTAAAGTTCATTTTACTGTTAATAAAAAACTGAAGTTGAAATGACTAAACAAATCTTTTCAAGGTGGCAAACCCAGGGAGGAGCAGTGGTGACAGGAACGAAGACATGTCAGACTCAAGTGTCAAGTCAGGTCATCCTATTACTTGGAACATACACCCACCTAATTTGCTGACTATAGCGCTCAAAGACCACCCTCCCAGGAGCCACCGGACCATTCCTGCACCACACTGTGTGCCTAAAGTGCTAATTGCTTTGCAGGTTCTTGTACCACCTTGCCGGTGAGGGTTTTCCTTGTCCTTAGGGATAGTTTTTCTCACCGCCCCCACCACCCAAGTATGAGAAGATCCAAAACAGGAATCCTTTCTGTATTTCCCCTCAAAACCAGCAATTGATTCACTGACCACCAACGTGTCTGCAAGAAATGGAAATTGGGGTTGGGGGAAGAAAATCTGAATGTCTCAAGGGGCTAGCTTTTTAGATGAGGGACACCAGAAGACTCCTCTCAGCCCCAGGGCATCCAGCAAGCTGCTCCCCAGAGCCTCCTGCCCCACTCCTGAGGCTGTCCTCTGGAAAGAGATGACCCAGAGCTAATATTCACTAGACACTCCAGGAGGCATGGCTGCTGTGGGCATCCTGGGTCATCCTCAGATAGCTGTGAAACCCATGACCAGGAAACGACAGGAGGGTGGCTGAGGACACATCACCCTGTAAAGTCTCCAAAGAAGAAACTCAGTTCTGGTAAGATATCTGTGCCTAGCAAAGATAAAAGGAGGAGAGGCACAAAGGTATTTTACAGTGTGGTGTCAAGTGAATATCCCGATTTCTTCTCATGTGCAATTTTCTGGAAGAGGAAACGATTTTTAAAAGAAAA
This sequence comes from Propithecus coquereli, assembly GCF_000956105.1. Classification (NCBI taxonomy): domain Eukaryota; kingdom Metazoa; phylum Chordata; class Mammalia; order Primates; family Indriidae; genus Propithecus; species Propithecus coquereli. The sequence continues at coordinate 117,765 of NW_012154918.1, read as the reverse complement.
CTACTGTTCTGTGAAAGAACAATAAACAATTAAAATACTCTGTCTCTTTGAACAATACAATAAAGAATAGCTGATAATTTTGTGAATTGGTAGGGGGAAGTTGGCATTTGGGAATGTGGAGAAGGAACTAGAAATTTAGGATTTTACTGCAAGCCCTAGAGGAGTTACGGCGGGAGAACAGTGCTGGGTTTGAGACGCTGCGTGCCATGCACTTGGAAAATGTATGGGAAAAGCAGTCTCTCTGCGAAATGTTAAAATAACTGAATAGGAGGCAATGAGACTGAAGTGACCTAGTGCCTTGGGTTCCTACCTAAAAATACAGGAATATAACCCAAATACACTTTGTGTAAATGATTAACTTAGTGAGAAGCAAAATTAGGCCTAACAAACCACAAAGCACCAATTAACCTCTGATCGCATAACCAGAAAATAGCCACCGTGGCAATCCAAAAAAAGCGAATACAAAAGCATAACCAACCAATTAGTGAATTAGGATGGCTTCTTCATACACCTCTTAAAGCCCTTCCTTCAAGACCCTCCGGTGGACCCCAAACCCGAAACCATGGCTGGGGGCTTCCGGATTCATAAATTCCTGTTTGCGCTGATGAACTCTGTAAAGTTTTAGCAGTGTCTTAGTTCAATTGTTAACAGGAGGGAGGACTGGGACCCCACGGGCCACCGAGCTCCTCCCGCGCACGAGCCCCGCACACCGAGCCAGGACCCTCCCCTGAGGACCCTCCCGGCGTCACCGCGCTGTCCGGGGAAGACGCGGGCTGCGGGCACGAAGCTGCCCACGCAGGGCTCCGACTCTGCCAAATATGCCTGGGAGGACGGGACGCCCGGGGCCCTGGCTGCCGGCCCAGCCCTGCCTCGCGCCGAAGGGGCCTGAGAGCCGCGCTGTACCCGCGGGGACCGGTCCGCAGACCCCAGAGCGCACCGCAAGGCCGGTCCCCACCGCCGGTTTCAGTGGGTTCCCGCTACCCCTCCCCTCGGGACAGGGCCCACATTCACCAGTTGCCGGCCTCCGGCGGGTCCCGCCATCCTCCACACGGACCTCCAGCACCCGCAGGCCGGAGGGGGACGCCGGCTGCTCAGAGCGCCCAGACCTCCCGACTCAGCAATGGAAACGCAGCGCGCACACGCACTGCCCTTTAACGCTGGCGCCAAAGACAAAAGGCCCCGCCCCACTGTGGAAGACCCGCCTCTTCCACTGCGCGCCTGATTGGGCGTTCCCACAGTCCTGATTGGACAGGGCCCCGCGTCCCGCCCTTGGGACCCTGAGTGACAGGTGATGGGATCCCACACATTCGTGGCCGCAACCAGGGCTTCCTCTCTGACCTGGGACCTGGCACTTCCTGAAGACCTTCGCATTTAACCTTGTATGTAAGGTTGTATCTGTCAACGGAAAAAAGACCAAACTCTGTAAAATAATTTTAAAGAGATTTACTCTGAGCCAAATTTGAGGACCATGACCCGGAGCCACACCCAAGAGGCCCTGAGCAGTGGACTCACTGAGGTTGGGTTCCAGTTTGGTTTTATACATTTCTGGGAGACGGGGGTTACAGGTAAAGTCATAAATCAATACGTGGGAGGCAGACATTGGTTTGGCCCGAAAGGTGGGCCGTCTTGAAGCGGGGATTTACAGGTTATAGGTGGGTTTAAAGATTCTTCGGCCTGTAATTGGTTAAAGACATGAAGCTTTGTCTAGAGGCTTGGAATGTTTAAACACAAGGAGCTGTTTATCAGAGATAAGCCAGGGCACAACTATTTGTTGTGTAAATTGAGGACCTGCAGGTTTGTCTTGCATACCCTTAGGCCTGTTAACGGGTTACAAAGGGTGTCCCCAAGAAGGGAGGGGGGAATGATAAGGCATGTCTGACCTCCTTCCTCCTGGCAGGCAATTTAGTTTTAGGATATTCCTTTGGCCACGAGGGGGTCCACTTAGTCAGCTGGTGGGGGGGTGAGCCTTAAAATTTTATTTTAGTTCATATATCCATATATGACTAATATGTGTGATATTCCAAATTGAAAACAATAACAATTACTTTTAAATTTCAGATTTTCTAACCTCATGGCCTCTGGCC
>NW_012154918.1:105336-115035 GCF_000956105.1 Propithecus coquereli | reverse complement strand
GGCAACAGAGTGAGACTCTGTCTCGAAAAAAAAAAAAAAAGATTGATCAGTGGGTCCAAGAAATGTCTCCCTGTTTCTTTCATGTACTTGTTTAGCATTTATTGATTAATATTTTTTAATTTCACTTATTTTGCTGAGGGTTGCCAAAAAGCAGCTTTCTAACTCTATTATATCCTCTGCATGTATTGTCGTCATTCTTGTATTAAGAGTTGCGTTTTCTCATGAACTCTTCATTACATTAAAAACTAAACTATCAGGGCCAGGCACAGTGGCATTGGTAATGCTAACTAACCTTTTGCGAGGCTGAGACAGGAGGATCCCTTGAGGCCAGGAGTTCAAGACCAACTTTAGCAACATAGTAAGATCCTCTCTCTACAAAAAATTTTAAAAATTAACCAGGCGTGGTGGTGTGTGTCTATAATTCCTGCTAAAGGGAAGGCTGAGGAAGTAGGATCTGGCACTGCACTCTACGCTGGAAACAGAGTGAGGGACTTTGTAGCAGTCAGCGCTGTGATGTTTAATTTTAATTTGTCCCTGAGCCCCAGAGAGCCATTCAGGACTCATTCATATTCAGGTTCAGTGAAAGCCATGCTCTTGTGGGCTTGGAAACACAGGGAGTGGAGGCAGAGAGTGGTTTTCTAAGAGGCCCTGGGACACCAAAGTTAGAGCCCCATTACTTTGGGGCTTTCTTTTCCTGAACATCGTCATTCTCATGTTTACACAGGGGTGATGAGACTAGGTTGTTAGGAGGACGGAATGAGATAAATTTTTTTTTAAAACCCACTTATTTCCATACTAACCATGCACAATGGGTGGGTCCTTGGCTTGAAATGCCTGTTTGGGTTTTTCTCAGGAAGTGTCTTCAGATCAGCTGCTTCAGAAACATTTGGGATGTGTGTTAAATTTACCATCCCTAGATCCCAGCCAAAGCAAATTAAGGTAACTTTTTTGGGGGGTGGAATCTGTCAGGTCTGCATTCCATAGTCAACAGCTTTAGTAAATAAACTTAGAAAATCAAAAAAATAAAATTGAAAGAGTGCTTTCTGAAAAGAGTTTGGTAAAGAACATGCAAGGCATGACTATTATTATTTTGAATATAATATCCGATTATTTTCTGCAAATCACGTTGGGCCACTGTCAGACAACTTACTGATACGTGGGAAAATGTTGACTGTCGTGGTTTACATACATTTTACATTACATATATTACTTCTTGAAACCTTCGACAAAATGAAATCCTAACAAACACGGCTTTTGATTTCTGAACACTTTTCCAGTAAGATTTGTAAAGGTGGAGGAAAAACTAAAGGACTTGTTTTTTGTATTCATTAAAGGTGTATTCCATTAAAATTTAATCTTCAAAGGGTGTTTTAGCTAGCTCTCCAGGCCGCTAGGGTGCAAGGATGAAAGATTGTTTTTTTGTGTGTTTTACTAGTTTTGTTTTTCAGAGTACAGATATACATCTAAAAATAACAGAACTGCTATGACATGAATTTTTCAAGCATGACACTCAATTTGAAACATTGGAATATTTAAGAATTCTGAAGTTTGGTGAAAGGACAGCACTGCTAGTAAATTGTCTAACATAAAAACGTCACTGCACAGAGCTGGGTGCTGGCTCCCATTGCTTGTTTCTTGCTTGACCACCTGTGGCTTAATTTTTTTTTTTTTTTGTAAGAGCTTGACGTGCCAAACTGGAAGAGTACTGGACAAACAGGAAAGGGCAGGTAGCCCCTCAGCTTCTGCCAGCCCACATTCCCAGAGGTAAAACCAGCCCCATAGGAGATAACTGCTCTGGAAAACAACTGCCTTCCTTCAGCATTTCACAACATCGGCTGCTTTGCTCTCTACAACCCCAATAAAAAGCCCAATCCACTAATTTTCGAGGCATTTCTTCTACCTTTCATCTGGGGCCTTCGCTTTAAAACCGACCTTGGTCTTTGAGTCAAGAATTTTTTCTCAGCCCATAGTACAAGTCTCCTACAAACTGGTGTCGCCACTGCAACACAATTTCTTTAAACGTTCCAACCACTATAGGAAATTTTCACTCGTTTTTTTTTTAATTACTGAAACTAAAGTTTAATAAAATAACTGACATAAACTATAACAAGAGGACAAATATTTAGCCAAAGATATAAGTTCCTCTGGGAAAAGAATATTCACCTCCTCACACAGAAAATTTTCTGCATGTATCTTAATGCTTTCGGATAGAATTTACAATTCATCTTAAAAATAGAAACAAGCAAAAGGACTAGTTAAACTGAAAAAACAAAAGAAAAACTAATAAAAATGTGCTGAAATTTGCTGACAGAATCATGGGTACATCACACAATAATTAGACCATCAGTCTTAAGGAAGGTGAATGAGGGGAAATGCAATTACAAAGCCAGTCTCTCCCCTTGGGGAAACAAAGAGCCGCTTTAGACAAACCGTTCCCCGCGGAATACACCCCCCGCGGCCCCAGCCGCCCGGCGGGAAGCGAGTCCCCAGCCCCAGCCGGGCCTGGGCGCGGGGCGGAGGGGCCGGGACACCCCGCGGGCTCGGATCCGGAGCGGTCCCTGCGGCCCGGCCGGGCGCGGGCTTCCCGCTCCGGGAAGGTTTCTTCGCGGCCGCCCGGAGGCTCCGGCGCAACCGGGGAGGGACGCGGCGGGCGGCCGGGGGTCGGGCCCCGCCGCCCCCGCCCCGCGCGCTCCTGCGGCCGCGGTGACCCGCGCCGCCTCCCCCGGCAGATCCGGAGCTGCGCCCGCGCGCTCTGCGTGGCCGTGGCCGTGGGGGCGGCCCCGCCTCGGAGCCCGGGCCCGGAGCGCGTCCGGCGGAGAGCGGCGGGTGCGGAGGACCCGGCGGCCGAGGAGGGGCCGGCGCTGCGGGCGGAGGCGTCGGGACCGGACGGGAGCCCGGTGGGGAGGGCGCGGGGGCCCAGCGTGAGTGGCACCGCGGGACAGCGGCCGAGCTCCTCGGGCTTCCCCCCCCCCCCGGAGATCCGCGGCCGCAGCCGGGGCGGGGATTGGGCGGCACCTGGAGTGGCGAGGTCACCACCCACGTGCGGGGCGGCAGCTGGGGACCAGCCGGGCGTGGGTCGCAGCGCCTGCCCCCCGCCCGGGTTCCTGTGTAACTTCGGCCAACGCCGGAGGGAACTTTGGAGGGCGGGTGCGACTGCGACAGCTGAAGCCGGCCCCTGACCCCAGAGGCTGGCACGACGAGGTGACACCCTCTGGCGCCACCATCGCCCGCACCCTGCTCTCGTGACCCGGCGGGCTCAGGGGTCTGCCCCGGGGGTGCGGGCAGCGCCGGGCCGAGGTGAGAGGGCGACGTCCCAGGGCCGTGGGGCCGCCGGCGTCAATGTTCAGCGGAATATAGAGGGTCCAGGAGAAGCCACAGGGCTACGGGAGGGGAGAGTCTGCCGTGCCCACCCTACAAACGCGCCCCGGCCCTGCAATCAGGGCCCCGGCCAAACCTGGCGAGCGCTCTGGGTGCTGCCTGCTCGCACCGCGCTGCCAGCTCCAGGCCGGTGGGCAGAGAGAGAGGGGTGGCCAGGCAGGCGGCTGCCGGGAGCCCGCCCCCTGGGGACAGCCAGCTCCCAGCCTGGGCTAGGGGTCGCAGGCACCTCGGTCCCCAGCTGGCGGCAGCGCGCAGGGAGGTCCTGCAGGCCCCAGAGGTTCAGGAGGGACTGAGCGGGGATGGAGCCGCCTCTGGTGCGGCGGGGGGTCTGCCTGGGCCTCGCGGGCTCCCGGCTGCCGGCTGCCCGCCCAGGCTCTGGGTGCCGTCCTGGAACCTCGGTTTCCTCGCCTGTCTGGGAGGCCTGGGGCGGCAGCGCCGTTCGGCGATGAGACCGACAGTCCCCTTGTGCCCGCAGCCTCCAGGCCTCCTGATGGCGCACACGACGTGAGGCCCGGGCGGTGGCCAGAGCGGTTGCTCCAGAAGCTTCGTGGTGTTTGCGTCAGGGTCGCCATGGCAACCCGGGCTGTGCGGCTGACTCGGGAATAACGAGTTTAGGTCTGTTCGTCGTAAGCAGGTTGAGTTCGTTGTAATTATCCCTCACAGGCCTAATACAAGGAAAGGACGGGCTATAAACTCTGCCAGTGAGTCAAGAATTACAGTAATTCGGCCGGGTGTGGTGGCTCACGCCTGTAATCCTAGCACTCTGGCAGGCGGAGGAGAGAGGATCCCTTGAGCTCAGGAGTTCGAGACCAGCCTGAGCAAGAGCGAGACCCCGTCTCTACTAAAATTAGAAAGAAATTAATTTGGCAACTAAAAATATATAGAAAAAAATTAGCCGGGCATGGTGGCGCATGCTTGTAGTCCCAGCTACTTGGGAGGCTGAGGCAGGAGGATCGCTTGAGCCCAGGAGTTTGAGGTTGCTGTGAGCTAGGATGACGCCACGGCACTCTGGCCTGGGCAACACAGTGAGACTCTGTCTCAAAAAAAAAAAAAAAAGAATTACAGTAATTCGTATTATGCCGTGCCTCCTAGTTCTAGAAGGACTGCCTGGAGAATTATTGATCCGGCAGTGGGGCCCCAACGTGAGCGTTAGGTAATCACAGGCGAAGGTCACGTGGAGGCGTTTTGACTGTGACTGCTACAGTGCCTGCTGTTCGCAGTGGATGGCTAGACCAAGGATTCTGTAGTTCCTGAATTCAGTAAAGGGACACCAAGACATTTAGTGAGCCTAAGGCGTTCTGAACGTAGATGAGTGCCAGGAGTAGGGGTCCAGACCCAACTCGTGTCTAGAACAGAAAATGCGATCCTGTGATCCATCGTTCTGTTTGATTCCCTCATCAAGTAATGATAACTAGGGCTGCAATTAATGTGGCTTCGAGGAGGATATAAAATAGGATGAGTTCTGTGAAAGCAAAGGTTATAATTAGGAATATTTGCAGGAAACTTAATATGGAAATATATGATTTTTTCATGTGTGTGGTTTTTCGTAAGATGATATTGACTTGCCATAATTATGAGGGGGAGAAGTCAACCTGTTAAGGTTAAGAGGGGTGTTGATAGAAAGATAAGGAGAAGTTCATGCTACTGTCATCGAATTCGTTGGAGAGAAGTAAGCTGCTAAGCTTAATCATTAAGCTGTGTGAGGTTGTGTTAATTCAGAGTATTGAGTTATTAGAATATCAGGTTATTGGTAGGAGCATGATTGTGGGAATGATGATGTTCAACATTGGAGGAGGCTGAGATTTTGGGTATAATCTAGACCGTAGGTATCGGATACTACTACTAGAAGTGCTTGGTACTATGGAGGATAAGGTGAAGTGAAAATTAAGGATAATAAGAGTACTTAGGATAAATGTAGATAATATTATGCCTTCTAAACATAGCAGTGAGGCTGTCAGGCGAGAGCAGGATTCCTGGTAGGGCTCTGATGAGGGCTAGGATGCTGGGAGACATTGAAGCCATGGCGGTAATTATGAGCGATCATAATCTAAGACGTCGGAATAATTTGTTTTGGTTTAAACTAATTACCATATTCTACTCATTCTAACCCTCTCCAAAGCCACCCATAGGTGAGGCCCAGGGCTAAGATGGAGATCGGGATTAGAGCTATGACCAGTGTTAATTTTAAATTGCCCGTTTGGAATGCTCAAGGTAGTGGGAGTAAAAGGGCAATTTCTAGATTAAATAAAAGGAATATAACGGCTACCAGGAAAAATTTTATGGAGAATGGTAAGCGAGCAGAGCCTATGGGATCAAAGCCACGTTCGCAGGGACTGTATTTTTCTGTATAAATGTTTAGTTGCAGTAGTCAGAATGCAATTACTACGAGCCGAAGGGCTAGTAATATATCAGTTGTTAAAGTTAATGTTAGGTCGATTATTCTTTTTCAGGTTTTACCCAAGTTAATTGATTGGAAGTCAGTTGTACTAAATTAATACTAAAAGAATAAGATCCTCATCAGTGGATAGGTACGTCTGGGAATAGTCACAGCACATCTATGAAGTGTCGGTACCGTGCCGCAGCTTCAAATCCAAAGTGATGCTTAGATGCAAAGTGAAATTTTAATTGACATAAAAAACAGCGAGGAAAGTAGATCCACTGATTATGTGTAGGCCACGAAAGCCTGTTGCCATAAAAAGTGTCTAGCCATACACACCATCGGAGATAGCAAAGGATGTTTTGAACTGTTCTGAGGCTTGGAGGAGTGTAAAAAAAAACTTAAGAAAATGGTAATAAATAGGTCTCAGAGAATATGTACTCGGTTACCTTCTGCTGGGCTATGGTGAGGTCAGGGCATGGAGATGCCCGAAACTAAGAGTATGGCTGTATTAAGCAAGGAAACTTCTAGAGGGTTGAGTGGGTAGGTGCCTTTTGGGGGTCAGCAGATACCTAGTTCAGGTGTGGGAGCTGAGCTTGAGCGGTGGAGGCTCAAAAGAATCCTGTGAAGAAAAAGACCTCTAAGATAATATACAAGGTTATTCCGTAGCGAAGGCCTTTTTGGATGACTTGTGTGTGGTGGCCTTGGAATGTGCCTCTCAGATGACATCTTGTCATCATTGATATTGATATACGGTTAATACCTTGGTTAAAAACCTAAAGAAAGTCATGTACTTAAATTAAAGTGAAACCGTACGTCCAGGCCGGATGTTACGAGGAGTGCAGAGAGGGCTCCTGTATGGGGTCGGGGGCTTGTATTAACCACATGAGAGGCATGTGTTTGGTGGGTCATTAGGTAGTGTCATGTAGGCAAAGGCTAACAGTGTAGAGACCAGGCTTGGATGAGGGCGGCAAGTTCGAGAATTGTGAGCAGGACTAAGTGATGTTAGTGCTAATGTAGCTCCACCAGTCAAGTGTACAAGCAGATGAACAGCCATAATGTTGGCTGTTAATCGTATGGCCAGGGCTATAGGCTGAATACAAAGACTAATGGTTTCAATAATTATCAGCATAGAGATAAGTGGCATAGGAGCTCCTTCTGATAAGAAAGTCTAGTGATGTTTTTGTCTGCTGGCGAAAGGCGGTGATAATGGTGGCAGCTCGTAGGGAGACAGCTGTTCCTAGGTTTAGTGACAGTTGGTGATGGGGGTAAATGAATGAGGTAACGGGCCCAATAGATTGGTCGAGACAATAAATAGAATTAGTGAAATTAACATTACAGGTCAAGTTTGCTTTTAATAGTATGTATAATCATTAGTTGTTTTAATTCTAGTTGACTTAGTCATTGTTGTAAAGAGGTTAAGTGATTGTTAATAGGATGGGTGGGTTTGGGGAATAGGATGTTAGGAAACATAATAATTAGGACAACAATAGGAAGCCCTGTAATTGTTGGAGTAATGAAAGAGGTGAATAGATTTTCATGCATTTTTCTTCTCAAGGGTTATGGTATTTTTGTATTTCAATATTCTTTGGTATTGGGTTTAGAGGATATGTAAATTTTGAGATTTTTAGTTGAAATAGGATGAAAAGAGGATCATTGAAAGGATAGTGATAAATCATGTTAATGTCTCTAGTTCGGGCATTTCACAGTGGAAAGGTTAGAACTTTCAGTCTTTAACTTAAAAGGTTAATGCTAGTTAGCTTTGCAGTGATATCATAATATAGATAGAAGTCATTCCTCAAAATATTCTAGGGGAACTAGTTCAAGTACGACAGGTATAAAGCTATGATTTTTGCTGCAGATCTCTGAACATTGGCCGTAACTACACCTGGACGAGAAGATGTTCAGCTCGCTTGATTTAAGCGTCCTGGGATGGCACCTGTTTTTAGGCCCAGAGAAGGTACAGTTCATGAATGTAGTACATCTTCTGAAGTAATTAGTGTTCAGATTGATATTTCCGTGGGCAGTTCTTCTTGATCATCAGCCTCGAACAGTCGAAGTTCTCCTGGTTTGAGGTCTATAGTAAGGACCATGTATGAGTCAAAACCTAGGCTTTTTTAATCTGTGTATTCACAGCTTCAGTATCATTGATAACCTACGGTTTTAAGCATTGAGGAAGGATTATTAACTTTGTCTATCATACACAGGATGTATAGGATGGAAGGGCAATAAGAATGAGGATGACTGCAGGGAAAACAGTTCATACTGTTCCTGTAATACTTCTTGAGCATCTGCAGTACTTGTGTGTCCAAGTTCGGTTGCAAGTATCAGGGAAATAATGTTAAGGATTAATGAGCTAATTAGGAAGATGATTATTAAGGTGTGATCATGGAAATATAAGAGTTATTCTATAATAGAAGAGGCAGCATCTTGAAACCCTAGTTGAATTGGGTAAGCCATAAAGCGTTAAAGGGTTTTAACCTATAAATTAACTTTGACAAGGTTATGTAATGATTTTACTAATATCTTGTATCAAGAAAGTCATAGTGGTTATGGGATTGGCTTGAAGTCAGTTTGGGGGGTTTTGATTCCTTCCTTTCTTGGTTAGGCTTTAACATACGTAGGTTCGTGAAATGTATGATAGGGTGGGGGTAGCGTGAAGTCATTTGAGGTTTGGGGCTGTTAGTTCTACTGTTGAAACTTCCCGCTTTGAAGGGAAAGCTTCTCAGGTTATGAAAATTATTAGTGTGATGTATTACACAGCAGTAACAGTATTACTGCTGCTAGAGAAATGAAGGAGATGATGAAACAGTGTTTCATATTGTGTAAGCGTCAGGATAATCAGAGTAACATCAGGGTATTCCAGATAAGCCTAGGAAATGTTGTGGGAAGAAAGTTAGGTTAACACCTACAAATGTAATTGTGAAGTGGATTTTGGCTCATGCATGGTCTAGTGTACAACCTGAGAATGGGAGAATCAATGTGTGAACCCTCCTATGATAGGGAAAACTGCCCCATTGATAACACATAATGGAAATGTGCTACCACATAGTATGTATCGTGCAGGACAGCATCATGATGAGTTAGCTAGAACAATTCCTGTTAAGCCTGCAACTGTGAATAAGAAGATAAATCCCAAGGCTCATAGTATAGCGGGGGATCATTTCATGTTATCCCGTGCAGTGTTGCTGATGAGCTAAAGGCTTCAATGCCTGGAGGAATGGTGATAATTACAGTGGCGGGTGCGAAGTATGCGCGAATATCCACCTCTATTCCCACTGTGAATACATCATGGGCTTGGACGTAAAGCCCAGGAAGTCAACAGACATTATAGCTCATACTATACCTCTAGAGCCAAATGGTTCTTTTTCCAGATTAGTATGTTACAACATGGGAGATTATGCCAAAGCCTGGAAGAATTAGGATATATACTTCTGGGTAGCTGAAGAATCAAAATAGATGTTGATAGAGGATAGGGTCTCTGTCTCCAGCAGGGTCAAAAAAGGTTGTATTGAGGTTACCATCAGTTAGGAGTGTGGCAATGCCTGCTGCTAGAACTGGAGGGAAAGCAGTAATAAGATGGGTGTGATTATTATCGATCAAACAAATAAGGGGGCTTGGTATTGTGATAGGCTGATGGTTTTATGTTGATAATTGTCGTAATAAAATTAACGGCTCCTAGAATTGAGGATACTCCTGCTAGGTGGAGTGAGAAGACAGTTAGGTCTACGGAGGCTCCTGCATGTACCAGGTCTCCTGCTAGGGGAGGATATATTGTTTATCCTGTACCAGCACCTGCTTCTACTAGAGAGGAAGTGAGAAGGAATGGAAAGGATGGTGGGATTAATCAAAAGCTTATATTATATTATTACAAATCCGATAAAGGGCTGATAACCAGAATCTACTTAGAACTCAGGAAAATCAACAAGAAAAAATCAAACGAC
>NW_012154918.1:100101-104556 GCF_000956105.1 Propithecus coquereli | reverse complement strand
ATCTGTACCCCCATAATATGCTGAAATAAAAAAAAAATACTTGCATTGGATGGACCCTTGTTCAAAAAAAAAAGCTTATATTATTTATATGTGAAATGCTATATCAGGGGCTCCAATCATTAGGGGGTACTAGTCAGTTTCCGAAGCCTCCAAACTATGAAGAAAATTATAACAAAGGTGTGGGCTGTTACGATGACATTGTAGTTTGGGTTATCACCTGGTAAGGTCCCTGGTTGACCAAGTTCTGCTCGAATTAGAAGACTTAGGGCAGTTCCTACTGTGCCTGTTCAGGCACTGAAGAGTAGGTAAAGAGTTCCAATGTCTTTGTGATTTATTGAGTGTATGTTCAATGGTTAATGAACAGAAGTAGGAGGTACAGTGGCTGAGCAAGCATTAGACTGTGAATCTAAAGACAGAGGTTGAATCCTCTTTTTGCCAAGTTCCGAGGTGAATTTTCACGCTGAATCGCAAATTCGAAGGAGCAGCTTCAACTCTGCCGGGGCTTCTCCTGGCTTTTGTTTTTCTGAGTGGCGGGAGAAGTGGGTTGCAGCCAGTTGACCAGGGTATTTAGCTGTTAACTAAATTTTCGTGGGGTTGGAGCCCACCAATCTAGGTAAGGATCTAGCTTAATTAAAGTAATTCATTTGTGTTCAACTGAGGTAGGATAGAGTCTTGCAGTCCTTGCACTCAGGAATTAAGTATGATCTACTTTCTTAGGGCTTTGAAGGCTCCTGGTCTATTTAACCTAAATTCCTAGCCCAGGATTAGAAGACTCATGAGAGTGGGAGGGAGAGGGTTGATAAGGTAATCGATGGTGACAGAAACAGGGTTTGTTTTATGGTTTGAAATTGTCGTTGTGTTTTCATGCTGTGGGAAATGTCGTCAGGGATATGGAGCAATCAGCTGTGTGTGAAAGTGGAGGTTGAGGGATGCTATCACAGCCGCAGATGTTGGTATAACAATACTGTGACTTTTTGTATGTTCCTGGATGATAGCTCATTTGGGTAAGAAGCCTGTTGGTGGGGGTGACCCTCCTAGGGATGATAAGGTGATGAGAATTGTGTGGTGTTTTATTTCATAAATGTGATAGTGATAACATAGTAATATTTGCGTTCAGGTTAAATATTATGAACATTGCAATTGTCAGTATTAGGTAAATTAATAGTTTAGGATTGTTATGGAAGGATTATAGATAAGGATGGCTGTTATTCAACCCATGTGAGCGGTGGATGGATAGGCTAGGGTTTTTCAGAGTTGTTTTTGATTGAGTCCTCCTCAACCTCCAGTTAGGGTTGAGAAGAGGGCAAATGTTAGTGGGATGTTGAGGTTTATTGATGGATAAATTTGGAATAGAACAGAGGCTGGGGCTAATTTTTGTCATGTTAAGAGGATTATGACCAATGTTAGTGAAATTCCTTGTGTTACTTCTGGGACTCAAAGTGAAATGAGGATAAGCCACGTTTCATTGCTAGTGCGATGATAATCGTTCGGGAGGCTGCCTGGTTAAAGATTGTTTTGACTGTTCATTGTCCACAGTGTATCGCGTTAATGGCAACAGCTATTATTAGTATTATGGATGCTATTGCTTGTGTAAGGAAATATTTGGTAGTGGCTTCTGTGGACCAAAGATTTGCTTTTTTGGTTAAGATGGGGATAATAGCTAATATATTAATTTCTAATCCTATTCAGATTAGAAGTCAATGAGAGCTTATTATTATAATTATTGTTCCTAGAAACAGGGTAGAGAGGATAAGAATGAGAACGGTGGGCTTCATTAGTACCAGAAGAGTATAAACCAACATTTTCAGGGTATGGGCCTGATAGCTTATTTAGCCGACCTTACTGTATGAATATAGAAGGTGGTCTACTAGGCGGCATGAAGAATTTTGAATTCTTAGGAGTAGGTTCAATACCTATGATTCTCAAAATAAGAGGACTTAAACCTGTATTATTTACTCTACCAAAGTAACTCTTTTGTAGAACGTATTTCTATATTTGTGGTGGAATGCTGGACAATAAATTGGGCAGCGAAACATGTCACAAGAATATTGCTAGGGTTAGTGGCAGGAAATTTTTTCATAGGCCACGTATGAACTGGTCATATTGAAATCATGGGTATGGTGCTCACATTCATAGAAATATTGCAGTTAGGAGGAGTGTTTTGGTAAAAAAAAAATTAATTGTGTCTATTTTGGTTACGTGAGTGTCATGTAGTGCTCCTAGAAAAAGAAAAGTAGAGCATTTATTATAATAATATCAGTATATTCTGCAATGAAGAATAAGGCAAAAGGGCCTGTGGCGTATTTGACATTAAAGCCTGAAACTGGTTCTGAGTCACCCTCTGTTAAGTCAAACGGGGCTCAGTTTGTTTCTGCTAGTCTTGTGATAAATCATATTATGGTCAAGGGTCATGATGGAATAATTGGTCACATGTATTCTTGAGTTGTGATGAGGGTGGATAGGGTGAATGACCCACCTATCAGTAGGACTGATGAGAGGATGATGGCTAGGGTACCTTCATGTGAAATTGTTTGTGCTGCTCGCAGAGCACCAATTCGGGCATATTTTGAGTTGGACACTTACATTTCCTATGGTTATGTACACAGAAGTGGGACAGCTGGATTGTATGGCAGTTCTTTTTTTTTTATTTTTAAAGAACCTTCATACTAGTTTTCATAATGACTCTCCCAATTTACCACTCACCAACAGTGCACTGCATTTCTTTTTCTTCACATCCTTGCCAACACTTGCTATCTCTCTTCTTTTTGGTATTGGCCATCCTAACAGGTGTGCATTGGTCATCTCACCATGGTTTTGATTTGCATTTGCCTGATGATTGGTGATGTTGAGAAGCTTTTCATACACTTGTTGGCCATTTGTACGTCTTCACTGAAAAAATATATATTTAGTATTTTTCTTGCTTTTAAATTAAATTATTATTTTTGGCTTTAACTTGTATAATTTCCTTGTGTCTTTTGGATATTAGCTTTTTATCAGATATATGGTTTGCAAATATTTTTTCCCATCCTATAGACTTTCTAATTTGATTATTTTCTTTGCTGTGCAGAGCTTTTCAGTTTGATGAAGTCCAACTTGTTTATATTTGCGTCTGTTGCCATACTTCTGGTGTCGTATGCAAACAATCATTGCCAATACCAATATCAAGAGCTTGAAGACAATACCTTTCAATTAAACAAATCAGTCACAGAGATAGAGTAGAGAAGTAAGAGGAGTGAGCAAAGCCTACAAGAAACATTGGACTATGTGAAAAGGCCTAAAATAAGAATCATAGGCATTCCCAAGGGTTGGATAAATTATTCAAGGGAATAATTGAGGAAAATTTCCCTGGCCTTGCTAGAAATCCAGACATCCAGGTACAAGAAGCTCATAGGACTCCTGGGAGATTCATCACAAAGAGGAAGACACCATGACACATGGTCATCAGAGTGGCCAAAATAAACACAAAAGAGGCAAACCTATGAGCTGTCAGGTGAAAGCAGCAGAAAACTTACAAAAGAAAACCCTTCAAACTAACTGTACACTTCTCAGCTGAGACCCTACAAGCCAGAAGGGATTGGGGCCCCATACCCAGTCTTCTCAAACAGAATAATGCCCAGCCTAAAATTTTGTATCCCACAAAACTAAGTTTTGTATATGGGGGGAAATAAAGTTTTTCTGAGACAAGCAAACACTGAGGAATTCATTCAGACAAGACATGCTCTGCTGGAAGTACACAGAACTGCATCATTCATGGAACAACACAATAAACACCAATGTAAAATTACCCAAAATCTAAAGGTCAAAGGCCAGATACCACCATGGCTCAAGAGATAAAACAAAGCATCAACATTCAACTCCACAGAATGAACAGAAATCCACCCCTCTTATCAATTCTTTCAATAAATGTGAATGGCTTGAATTGCCCACTGAAGAGACTTAGACTGGCCACGTGGATAAACATACACAAGCCAAATATCTGCTGTCTCCAAGGAGCATCCAACCCACAAGGATGCATCCAGACTCAAGGTGAAGGCATAGAAAACAATATTAAACTCTACTGGAAATCAAAAGAAAGCTGGCATAGCAGTACTCATGTCAAAAACTTAGTCTTCAAATCAACAAAAGTAATGAAAGACAAATATGGTCATTATATAATGGTAAAGGGAACAATTCTACAAGAAGACATAACAATCCTAAATATTTACACACCTAACACCCAAATTCATAAAGCACCCAAATTCATAAAGCAAATCCTACTTGATCTAAACAAAATGATAAACGGCAGCACCATAATAGCCAGAGACTTCAACACACCTCTGACAGAACTGGACAGATCCTCAAAACAGAAAATAAACAAAGAAACAAGGGACTTAAATAGAATTCTATAACATATGTGCCTAACAGATATTTATAGAACATTCTACCCCCAAACCACCAAATATACATTATTCTCAT
>NW_012154918.1:79055-97766 GCF_000956105.1 Propithecus coquereli | reverse complement strand
GGATTGCTTGAGCCCAGGAGTCTGAGGTTGCTGTGAGCTAGGCTGACGCCACGGCACTCACTCTAGCCAGGGCAACAAAGTGAGACTCTGTCTCAAAAAAAAAAAAAATTGTATACCACATGTAGAAGACTGAAACAGTATCTGCTCACCTCTCACAAAAATCAACTCATGATGGATAACAGACTTAAACCTAAGACATGAAACCATAAGAATTCTACAAGAGAATGTTGAGGAAACTCTTATAAACATCAGCCTAGGCAAAGAATTTATGAAGAAGACCCCCAAAGCAATCACAGCAGTGACAAAAATAAATGAATGGGACCTTATCAAATTAAAAAGCTTTTGCACAGTCAAGGAAACTATCATTAGAGCAAATAGACAGCCTACAGAATGGGAGAAAATATTTGTATGCTACATATTTGATAAAGGGCTGAGAATTAGAATCTATATAGGACTTAGGAAAATCAACAAGAAAAAAATCAAACAACCCTATTAAAAAGTGGGCAAAAGACATGAACAGAAACTTTTCAAAATAAGACAGAATAATAGCCAACAAACATACAAAAAATTGTTCATCATCTCTAATCTTCAGCAAAATGCATATCAAAACCACAGTGAGATATCACTTAACTCCATTGAGAATGGCTTTTATCAAAAAGTTCAAAACAACAAATTTTAGAATGGATACAGAGAGATAGAAACACTTATACACTTTTGGCAGGACTGCAAACTAGTACAACCTCTATGGAAAGTAATATGGAGATACCTCAAAGAACTAAAAGAAGAAATACCATTTAATCCAACAATCCCACTACTGGGAATCTACCCAAAGGAAAAAAACATTCTATAATCAAGACATCTGCACTCAAATATTTACAGCAGCACAATTCACAATTGCAAAGATGTGGAAACAACCCAAGTGTCCATCAATCCATCAGTGGATTAATAAAATGTGGTGTATGTATACTATGGAGTTCTACTCAGCCACAAAAAAACAATGGTGATCTGGCACCTCTTGTATTATCCTAGATGGAGGTGGAGCCCATTCTACTAAGTATCACAAGAATGGAAAAACAAGCACCACATGTGCTCACCATCAAATTGGTACTAATTGATCAACACTTATGTGCATATATAGTAGTAACATTCATCACGTGTCAGGCAGGTGGGAGGGGGAGGAGGGGATGGTACATTCACACCTAATGGGTGCGGTGCACACCGTCTGGGGGATGAGCACGCTTGTAGCTCTGACTCAGGTGGGGCAAAGGCAATATATGTAACCTAAACATTTGTGCCCCCATAATATTTTGAAATAAAAATAAATAATAAACTAAAAGCAAAAAAGAAAATGAAAAAACCAGATGTTATGTATAAATTAAAATATATATAAATTAATCCATGTTGATAAAAGTAAATGTTTTATTAAATAAATGGAAAAAAAAGGAATAAAATTTTCTTACAGAAGAATTTCTAATAATCTATGCAAACACTCTTGAAGGTGGAGATTAAGTCCTTAACCCCGTGAGTGCAGACTGGACTTAGAGTGCTCTTGCAAGGAACAGAGTATGAAAAGGATATAAAAATAATTTTAAAATAAAAAAGTCTTTACCAACAGTGCCTTAACTAAGTGATAAAGATTAACAATACCACTGATAACTTGTGTTGATGGTACGTACTCCCTCATAGGACACAATATCACTTATGTGGTAGTCTTGCCCAAAACAGACCATCTCAGTCTAATCATTACGAAACCTCAGGGAAACCCAGATTGTAGGACGTTGTACAAAACATCTGACAGATACTCTTCAAAACTGTTGAGGTCATTAATCAAAGAAAGAAAGATTGAGAAACTGTCATAAACCAGAAGAGGCTAAGAAAACATAAAGACTAAATAAAACAAAGTATGCTGTGTTTGATCCTGGAACAATACCAAAAAAAAGGCATTAGTGGAAAAATTGGAGAACTCCAGATAACGTCTGGAGTTTAGCTAATAGTAACATACCAATGGTAATTTCTTAGTTTTAAAAAATTTGCTATGATTAACATCAAGGGGAGCTGCTATATGGGAATTCTCGGTATTATCCTTGTTTCCTTTCTGTACGTCTAAAATTATTTCAGAATAAATGGTTTATTTTTCTTTATTTTTTTGTTTTGTTTTTGTTTCTTAAAAGTTTACTTTTAAAAACTAAAAATAAAACGTAGAAAAAGTCATGCATGTGTATATTGAATAGCAAAAATTGGAAAGATATATACCCATTTGCTACCATTGTTACTTCCAGGGAAAGGGGTGGGGATGGGTTGGACAATAAGAGTCTTTTAATAGTTACTCCTTGTACTTGTGTATTTTAAAAAACTTTTATACCTGTAATATGTTTATATTTCATTCGTGCAAAACCGTCAAAAAATTGCTGGAGAAACAAGATAGTCATAAATCTTGCATGATGGTGAATACCTACATTTGTTCTTAGGGGTGATACTGTTTGATCATGCAAGACAAAAATTTCTGTTCCATATGTGGCTGCTACTGGAAGTGAATTTTCCCATCTTCCTGTAAGTTCAGCGAGGATTCGCAAGAGTGTCATGTCTTGTTGAGAAATCAGAAAAGCAATACAAGAAAATGATACCCCAAGACGGACCAAAATGTGAGACATCTTTAGGCAACCCAGGAAAACAAAGTCCTGGATAAACAGTGTGATTTTCCCCACAGAGTCTTGTTTGAGCAGAATCCAGTGCAATGGAGGTAAACAAAGCAATTAACAGATGCCTGGGGACTCACCTCCTCTGTGGGCGTCTATTTGCCACAAGAATCCTCTGGGTCACTTGCTATTGTCCTATGTACTTATACTTGTTGATATTAATTCGAAAAGCACTGCCTGCATGTGGAAATCAAAACGTCCAACTCTCCCAGCACCAAGCCGTCTTCAGAAGGTGACCTGGAACATCACTGCCTGGAGGCGCAGGGCCTGGTGAGGCAAACCCCGCGTGTGTGGCACAGTCGCAGGTAACGGGAGAGAGCTGGCCCGGCTTTGCGGAATCACATCTGCGCCTTCCTCTCTGCAGGGTAGTCTTGCCCGTAAAGAGCCCTTTGTAGCAACTTGAGAGGTCAGAGGGCAATATTTAGTTCAGATAACGGGTGTGACTTTAAGAATATGGGCTGACATTAAAAACATTTTTCCTGAGTTAAATTACCTCCTGGATCTGGCTCTTTCTTCAACTTCGACCTCCTTGTCCCCAAGAGCTTTTCATCCCCTCTCCCTGAAAATGCAACAGTCGGCTCTTGGGAAGACACAATTATTGGGTCCCTGAAGTGAACGAACCTAATAAATATCAACAGAACAGAATTAACAGTAGATTCTCAGTGTATTTTCAGTAGGCATTTACACCGATCACTGTCGTCACTAGGAACCACACTTAGTCAGGTCTGGCTGGGGGAGTGGAAAATCTTCCTGGCCTCCTCGTGTGCTGATTAGAGTTTTCCTTTTGGAGTCTGCCCCTCTCCCCAGCCCTCAGCTGCATTTCTTACCCTACAGGCTTGTTGTGGCTTTATGTGTTTTCTTAATTGCATAAGTATCATCTGCATAATTAGTTGCATGGTCACAAAAATTACATTCCAGGCTTAGTTTTTAAATACCTACTCCAAGATGTGTACAGTAGAATTTTCTTCATTTCTACTGCCATAGTCTGGACGGGAGGGGTGTCTTTCTACTTCAACATGGCAAGAATCTAATTTCTCATTTACAGCTTATGAAATTTGATTTAATAACTATTTCTGATTTTATTCTGGTGTGGTTTATATCAGGTTGCAATGAGTAAATCTAAAGGAAAACACAACACTAACTACACCATTTCCTTCCTTGGTTGCTGTGCCCTCAGAGGAAATGACCTCCCAGATTCCATTCAATTACAGGAATTAATCGTCTTACTGCCCTGTATTTCACACCCGTCCATAGCTTCTTCCATGGATATAGATAATCAGATCCACAGGCCCAGGAGGACTAGGAAAATAATTTATGTGTTTACCTAATGCATGTTTGGCTGTGGATATATTCAATGGCTATGTGTCATCTCAAGTCATTTGCCATAGTGAAATATGTTTGAGATCACGGGAACAAATATGTCCCTATCATCATCATCATCATCATCATCATCCAGAGATAAAGCCTTGCTCTGTCACCCAGACTGGAGTACAGTGGCAAGATCATAGCTCACTGCAGCCTCAAACTCCCGGTTTTAAGTGATCCCCCCACCTTGGCCTCCTGAGTAGCTGAGGCTAATAGGCAAACACCATCACATTTGGCTGATAGGTCCCCAGTGTTTAGGTTTAATAGAATACATTAAACAGAAGACTAGTAATTGACTTATAAACTATCTGAAAACCCAGAATCTACACCAGAACATTGAGGAGAGCCACAGCAGCAGTTTTGAAAAGCATTAATTAATTGTGCAATTGCTTTCAGTTTTTTCTTCTTTTGTCATCTTCGTTATGACTCCCTGTGGATGGAGTTTGGTTCCCTGCTATGATGCCATTTGGCTTCAACACGTGACTTTCTGTAGTCAGTGGAGCGTGGCTGACAGTGATGGAGTCGATCCAAAGCTCAGGCCTTTGGAAAAATCATACAGTTCTGCCTGCCCCTTTTTGGCTTTTACCATCCTCTGGGAGAAGAGCAGGCCCCAAAATGAGAGGCAGGTGGTGGAGTATGTCTGTACCTGACCATTCGTGCAGAGCAAAATGCCTATGCTGACCTATAGATGTGGGAGCAAGAAAATACAGGTTTATTGTCATAAATACTGAAATCTGGAGAGTCATATTTTACATCGCAGTATTGAAGCGATCGCTGAGCAATAAAACATATTTCAAGAGGCCTTATAAAATTCCATTCAACTTTTGTTTTGCTTGCCTTCTTTTTTTGGTTCAACCAGATCAGTCATAGCCATGGAGGGAGGAAATGAGACATTAACAACGGATTTTATTCTCCTCGGACTCTTCCCTGGTATGAAACATGTCAGTATCCTTGTCTGCATTATCATCCTGGTCTACGTTGCTGCCATCATGGGGAACGTCATCCTGCTCCTGCTGATATGGGTGGACGTGAGGCTCCACACTCCGATGTACTTTCTGCTCAGCCAGCTTTCTGTCGTAGACCTGGCCCTCATCAGCAGCACAGTTCCAAAGATGGCCATCAACTTTTTCTCTGGAAAGAAGAACATTACACGTCTCGACTGTGGAGCTCAGGTATTTTTCTTCTTTACTCTTGGGGGTGCTGAATGCATCCTCTTGACCCTCATGGCCTATGACCGCTACGTGGCTGTCTGCAACCCCCTGAGATATGCAGTCATCGTGAACCAGGATGTCTGTCTGAAAATGGTAATCATGTCCTGGATCGGGGGCATTTCAGCTTCTACAGCCCACACATTCTATACCATGAATCTTCCTATCTGTGGCTCCAGGAAAATCCACCATTTCTTTTGTGAGATGCCAGCAATCATGAAGATCTCGTGCAAAGACACGTCCATCTACGAGCTCGTGGTCTTTGTGATGGGCGTTGCATTCATCCTCATCCCCTTTGTACTTATCATGTCTTCCTACACCCTCATTTTCTTCACTGTCCTTCATATGAAGTCTCCCCAAGGCAGAAACAAAGCCCTGGCCACCTGCTCCTCTCACCTTACTGTGGTAAGCTTTTATCTCGGACCATGTGTCTACATGTACATGACACCTGGTTCCTCCCACAGCTCTGAGCAGGAGCAGGCTGTTTCTGTATTTTGCACTGTCCTCACACCCATGCTCAACCCCCTCATCTACAGCCTGAGAAACAAGGATGTGATGGAAGCTCTTCAGAAAATACTGGGAAAACATCCGCTCTCTAAGCACAACTCATAAAATCAAGCTAGAAAAAAGCTATCTAGAAGGTCAAGAGGTGAAGACTTCAGAAGCATTTATAATTGCTTCTCCTAGGATGAGGAACTTTACTGCAGCCCTGTGGATAAACCTCATGGATGAGGTACTAAAATATTAAGTAAATCATAAGAAGTTTGTTAAGGGATTTTTATCGATCAGTTTCTAACCTTTTGTTTCCAAAGATGATTAAACTGCTGTTCTTCAAACCTGTTCACAGCATAGACAAAGTACCAATCTTCTCTTTTTATACCTGAAATATTTAGACATCTGTTAGCACCCTTGAGATTCATCTTTTTTCAGTGTTTTTGGTAATTCAGATCCCATAAAGTTTTATTGTTATAAGCACCAGATTTTCAGGATAAATGTGGCCGTATGTAAAAAGAGTAGATCTTATCAGAAGCTCTCATAGTATAACTTTCTATCTATCTATCTATCTTTACTAGCAAACCCAACATGTTGGACTATTCTTTCTGCATGTCTTGGGTGGAAACACTGCTGGTAATTCTCCGATAATCAAACTCCATCAGCTCCTGTATACTGCAGGAAGACAATTTAGAAATCAGCACACCTAACTTTGGGTAATTATAGCAAGTCTGCGGTGGGCAAGTCGGATGCAGCTGCCTTTCCTCTTGACTTGGCAAGTTCCAAGCCACTCTCCCTAGCTCTAGATTCAGACCCTTCCTCCAGTGACTTCGGGTGGAACTCAGGAGGCAGAGTGGGGGGCAGGGTCTGAGAATGCTTCGTTCACGTGTCACCCATCTACCTGGCCATGGCAAGTGCTCAACGGTATCTCTGGAATCGGCACGTATTCATAGCTAAGTCTTTTTATGGAATATTTTAAGGTCTTATAAGACTATCATTTATCTACGTAAAAGTATAAATATGTCACCAGGGAACACAGGGATAAAAGTGACTGAAATCATTTCGAGGTTTGACAGTCAAGGTGAAGCAGTCACCATAGAAGAAAACAGACTGGAAAAAACAGGGGGTCATAAGTAAGGTTTATGTGACCAATTGACATAAGGAAAATTTTTGTTGTTATACAGAATTAGGAAGTTGTTGTGTTGGGACCCCAGGAGGTGCTCTGTGACCGCATCTGGAAGAGGCTCAGATTGCTGCCTAAGACCAGAGAGGAGACGGCCTTCCCACACAGACAGCAGAGCAAAGGCAACGGGGCCAGCCAGATGCCTCTGCAGCCAAGGGCTGCCATGGACACAACCAGGCAAGGATTGCTCTGGCTTTGTGACAGTTCCCTCTAGAACAGTTTCACTTTTCTCATGAAAAAAGATGATAAACTTCTGCTGGAACTGGTTGACCCCGATGCTATGGCCCTACTAAAGTTTCCCTTGATGGGGAAAGATTGTCTTGAGCTTTTCATGTCTAATGAAATTGCTATCATGAAGTGGTTGTCAGCCCACATCGATCATAAATTAATTTTACAATCGAATTGTATTGAAACAATCATTGTCAACAATAATCCTTCGTGATGCACAGGGAATACAAATTAAATTGCAATATATATTATTTAACATCTCTTAGGACATCAAAAACAAAAACTCTAAAATCTGTTGGCAGATAGAATGTGTGGAAAAGCGTACCCTTATGCATTTCTGGTACAAATTGCAGTGTTATGCCTTTTTGATGGAATATAATTTAATAAAATTAAAGCTTATTTGCCCTTCTCCTCAAAAATTCTAATTTTGAAAATTTTTCCAAATACATGAAATAGAAGTATTAGTAAATCACATACATACATGGAACTTTTTTGGGTATTATTTTTTAAGTCTGACAGTAACCAGCATAATAATGACTGAATCAACTGTGGTATGTCCAGATCATGAAGAATCATGTGGATATTATGAAGAATGACTGGAAACTATACAAGATAACTATAAGAATCTCCACAAGAAATTTGGACTCAGAAAACAAGATACACAGTGAAAATGCATACAATAAAATCTTTTGTTTGTAAAATAAACAGTGACCCAAAACCTGCTGTGTGTGTGTGTGTATTGGGGGGGGCGAGAATGTATCTGTGTTTATAATCTTATTAAAGAAAGTAACTGGACGGTTTTCCAGGAATTTAGAGCCTGATCTGGAAAGAAAAGGAAAAGGGAAAAAAGGTGCTCATCATTACAGAAAAATTAAATCATGTGTGTTTCCATCTCAGCTATGCAAATTTGTGTGTGTGTGTGTGTGTGTGTGTGTGTGTGTGTACCTCAGGTGAATTAAGAGCATGCAAAGTGTGTTAACAGTGGTTATCTATGACTGACAAGATTCCAGGTGATCTTTACTCTTTCCATGTATTTTGACTTTATTTATTTGTTTATTTATTGACAAATAAATATTATATATGTTTATGTTGCACAACATGATGTCTTGATACATATACAATGTGAAATGGCTAAATCAATCCAATTAACATATATATTACCACATGTATTTATTTTATTATGGTGATAACCCTTTTTTTTTTTTTTTTGAGACAGAGTCTCACTCTTTTGCCCAGGCTAGAGTGAGTGCCGTGGCGTCATCCTAGCTCACAGCAACCTCAAACTCCTGGGCTCAAGCGATCCTTCTGCCTCAGCCTCCCAAGTAGCTGGGACTACAGGCATGCGCCACCATGCCCGGCTAATTTTTTCTGTATATTTTTAGCTGTCCGATTAATTTCTTTCTGTTTTTGGTAGAGACGGGGTCTCGCTCTTGCTCAGGCTGGTCTCGAACTCCTGAGCTCAAACAATCCGCCCGCCTCGGCCTCCCAGAGAGCTAGTATTACAGGCGTGAGCCACTGCGCCCGGCCTGATAACCCTTAAATGTTTATTTTCTTAGCAATTTTCAAGTATGCAATACATTGCTATTAATTATAGTCATCAGTTTGTACAACAAATCTCTTGAACTTTTTCTTCCTCATTAATTGACATTTTATATTTTTTGGCCAACATCTTTTCATCTTTTCCTCCCGCCCCCCCCCCCACTCCTGGTAATCACCATTCTGCCGTCTGCTTCAATTACTGTTACTTTTTTAGATTCTACATATAACTGAGATTATGCAGTGTTTATCTTTCTGTCCATGGCTGTTTTACTTAAGAGAACGTCATGTAGGTTTATTCTTGTCACAAATAACAGGATTTATTTCCCTTTTTTAAGGTTCAAAAGTATCCCATTTTCTATTCTATTATGTTATCTTTGTCCATTCTTCACTGATGAACACTCCAGTTGATTCCATATTCCTATTATGAATAATGCTGCAATAAATATGGGAGGACAGATATATCTGATGTACTGATTTCTTTTTCTTTGAATACATACCCATTAGCAAAATTGCTGGATCATGTCATAGTTCTATTTTTAATTTCTGTAGGTATCTTCATATTGTTTTTCATAATGCTTGCACTAATGTACAATCCCAGCAACAGTGTACAATGGTTCCCTTTTCCCACATCCTCCTCAACACTTGTTTTGTTTTTCATAGTAGCTATTTCAACAGGTGTGAGGAAGTATCTCATTGTAGTTTTAATTTGCATTTTTCTGATGTGTAGTGATATTCATCATTTTTTCATATAATTGTTGACCATTTGTATGTGTTCTTTATAGAAAGGACTATTCATGTTATTTGCCCATTTTCAAGAAATATTTGTTTTCTTGCCATTGAGTTGCTTGAGTTCCTTATCTATTTGAATATTAGCCCCTTACTGGATGTACGGATTGAAAATATTTTCTCTAATTCCATGGGTTATCTCTTCACTCTGTCGATAGTTTCTTTTGCTGTGCAGATGTTTTTTATCATCATGGAATTGCATTTGTCTATTTTTGCTTTTGGGGTCATATTGAAAATATTTTTGCATAGACCAGTGTTCTAAAGTTTTCCCCTATATTGTCTTACTGTAGTTTTATACTTGCAGGTCTTAACATTTAAGTTCAATCCATTTTTAAGGTGATTTTGTATCCAGAATGAGATAAGAATTGAACTTCATTCTTCAGCATGTGAGAATTCCGTTTCCCCAGCACCTTTAATTGAAAAGACTTTCGTTTTTCCATTTTATCTTCTTGATGGCCTTATCAAAAATTAGTTTACTGTGTACACTTCAACTAATTTGGGGGATCTTTATTCTGTTTCATTAACGTATTTGTGTGATTTTAAGACAGTACTGTGCTGTTTTGATTACTGTAGCTGTGTAGTGTACTTTGCTATCAGGCAGTGTGGGTGTCCCATGCTTTGTCTTCTTGCTGAAGATTTCTTTGGCTCTTCAGAGTCTTTTGTTGTTTTATACAAATTATAGAATTATTTGCTATGTCTTCAAAAAATGTCCTTGGAAATTTGATAGAGATTGTTTTGAAATTTTATATCACTCTGGTGAGTGTGGATAAATATACAGTATTAATTCCTGCAATCCAGGAACATGGGATGTCTTTCTATTTATGTACTTCTTCAATTTCTCTCATTAATGTTTAAAGTTTTTAGTACATATCTTTCACCTCCTTGATTAAATTTCCTCCTAAGCATTTTAATCTATCGTAAATGGGATTGTTCTCTTGATTTCTTTATTGGATATTTCATTGTTAGTGTATTAAAATGCTACTGATTTCTGTATGTTTTGTATCCTGAAATCTAATTGAATTCATTTATTGGTTGCAACAGTTTTTTTGACAGTCTTCAGGATTTTCTATACATGAGATCATGTCATCTGCAGACAGAAATATATATATTCTTCCTTTCCTTTCCAATTTGAATGCTTTTATTTCTTTTTTGCCTAATATCTCTGGCAAGAACTTCCAGTACTTTGTTGAAAAGAAAGTGAGAATATTTTGTTTGTTTCTGAAATTAGAGAAAAAGCTTTCAACTTTTAATTTGACTATGATGTTAGCTGTGGGCTTGTGATATATGCTTTTATCATACTGAAATACATTCTTTCTACCCTTAATTTGTTGAGAGTTTTCACTATAAAAATGTTGAATTTTTGTCAAATGCTTTTTCTTCTATTGAGATGATCATATCATTTTTGTATTTTGTTAAAGTAGTCTATCACATGTATTGACTTGCACATGCTAAACTCTAACATCCCAGAGATAAATACCATTGAGTCATGTGAATGATCCTTTTAATGTGCTGCCGAATTTGGACCACTTGCGTTTTGTTGAGAATATTTGCATCTGTGTTCGTCAGGGATGTTTGCCTTGTAAATTTCTGTTCTTCTAATGTATTTCTCTGGCTTTGGTATCAGAGTAGTGCTTTCCTCATAAAATATTTTTGGAAGTATTCCTTTCTTTTCAGTATCTTTGGGAGAGTTTCAACAGAATTAATATTACTGCTTCTTTACATTTTTGATAAAATCCAGCAGTGTAGCAGTCGTGTCCTGGGGTTTTCTTTGTAAAACAGACTTTTTATAATTGATTCAATCTCCTTGTTATTTGTGTGATCGAATTTTCTACTTCTTCATTATTCAATCATGGTAAGTTGTATGTGTTAAGAGATTTATCTATTTCTTATAGATTATCTACTTTATTGTTATATAATTGTTCATGATAAATTCTTAAGATTCTTTGTATTTTTGTGGTATCAGTTGTAACATCTCTGTCATTTCTGATTTTATTTATTTGAGTACTTTCTATTTTTTCTTAGTTTAGGTAAAGATTTGTCTATTATGCTTATCTTTAAAAACCACAACTCTTAGTTTCATTGATACTTCTATTGTTCTCTGGTCCATATTTCATTGACTTCTCTGTACTTTATTGTTTCCTTCCTTCTATAACTTTGGGCTTAGGTTTTCCTTCCTTTTCTGGTTCCTCGAGCTTTAACATTTGACTGTGTATTTGAGATTATTTTTATTTTATGATATAGATGTTTATTGATATAATTTTGCTAATTAGAGCAGCTTTTTTTGTATCCTATACGTTTTGGTATATTGTTTCTATTTTTATCCAAAGATAATTTTCATTTTTATTTTTTGATTTCTTCTTCAACCCATTGACTATTTGAGAGCATGCTGTTTAATTTCTTTATATTTGTTAATTTCCCCAAATTCCTTCTGTTGTTGATTTCTAGTTGCATATTTCTGTGGGAAAACAAAAGACACTTGAGATAATTTCAATCTACTTAAGATTTTTAGGCTTGTTTTATGGCCTAATAACTTGTTTTATAGTCTGTACTAGAAAATGTTTCATGTGCACAAGAAAAGAACATGCATTCTGCTGCTGTTACAGTGGAGTGTTCTGTGTATTAGGTCCATTTCATCTAAAGTTTGGTCCAAGTCCAATTTCTTTTATTGATTTTCTGTCTAGATAATCTGTCCATTTCTGAAAATGGAACATTGAAATTTCCTAATACAGATATTATTGCATTGTTGTCTAGCTCTCCCTTCAGGTCTATTAATATTTGCTGTATATATTTAGGTGCTCCAATGTTAGGCACATATATATTTACAATTATTATATCCTCTTATTAATTGGCCCCTTTGCCTTTGTATAATGACCTTCTTTGTTTCTTTTAACAGTTTTAGACTTAAAAGTCTATTTTGTCTGACATAAGTATAGCTAGTACTTCTAGTCTCTTTTGGTCTTCATTTGCTTGATATATCTTTTCTTTTTTTTTTTTGAGACAGAGTGTCGCTTTTTTGCCTGGGCTAGAGTGAATGCCCTGGCATCAGCCTAGCTCACAGCAACCTCAAACTCCTGGGCTCAAGCGATCCTCCCGCCTCAGCCTTCTGAGTAGCTGGGACTACAGGTGCGAGCCACCACGCCTGGCTAATTTTTTGTTGTTTCTATTTTCAGTTGACTGGGTAATTTTTTTTTCTATTTTTAGTAAAGACAGGGTCTTGCTCTTGCTCAGGCTGCTCTCAAACTCCTGAGCTCAAACAATCTGACCACCTCGGCCTCCTAGAGTGCTAGGATTACAGGCATGAGCCACCTCACCTGGTGATATATCTTTTTTAACTTCTTCACTTTCAGGCTTTTTTGTCTTCAAAGTTCAAGTGAGTCTCATGTAGGCAGCATATCTTTGTGTCTTTTTTTAAAAATCCATTCAGCCATTCTGTGTCTTTTGATTAGAGAATTTAATAAATTTACATTGAGGTAATTATTGCTATGTCTATATTTACTACTGCCATTTTGCTAAGTGTTTCCTTGTTATTGTAGGTCATTTTTTCCATCTTCCTCTCTTACTGTCTTGTTTCATGCTTAGATAATTTTCTATAGTATATATTCTGATTTATTTTTATCTTTTGTGTATATCCTGTAGGTTCTTGCATTGGGGTTATTATGGTTATCATAGGCTTATATAAATCATCTTAAAAAGCCATTTTCAAATGATAAAAAATTAACTCAAATGCGCACAAAAGCTTTACCTTCTGCACTCGGATGTTCACAGCAGCACAATTCACAAGTGCAAAGACGTGGAAACAGCCTAAGTGCCCATCAATACATGAGTGGATTAATAAAATGTGCTATATGTGAACCATGGACTTCTATTCAGCCACAAAAAATGGTGAACTACCTCTTGTATTATCCTGGATGGAGCTGGAGCCCATTCTTCTAAGTGAAGTATCACAAGAATGGAATGACAAGAACTGCATGTACTCACCATTAAATTGGTACCAATCAATCAAAACTTACGTGCACACATGGAAGTAACAATCATTGGGCATCAGGCAGGTGGGAGGAGGAGGAGGGCATGGGTAAACTCACACCTTATGGGTGAGATGCATGCTGTCTGGGGGATGGGAATGCTTATAGCTCTGATTCAGTCGGTATGAAGGCAGTTTATGTAACCAAAGCGTTTGTACTCCTGTAATATTCTGAAATAAAAAAAGAAATACATGTGAAGACATAGGCTATATGAATAGACCTATAACAAAGAAGGATATCAAATTAAGTATATCTCCACAAAGAAAAGCCCAGAGATAGCTGTCTTCACAGTGAATTCTACCAACCATGTAGTGAAGAATCAGTACCAATGCTTCATGGTCACTTTCAAAACATAAAAAAAGAAAGAGTAGAATGATGTTTTCCAGGGGCTTGGGTGAGGTTGGAGAGATATTGGTAAAAAGCTATAAAATTTCAGTAAGATAGGAAGAATAAGTTCAAGAGATCTATTCTACAACATGGCGACTATACTTAATAACAATATATCACATCTTAAAAATCACTGCGGGAGTAGATTTTAAATGTTCTCACACCAAAACATGATAAGCATGTGAGGTGTAATGCATATATTAATCAGCTTGATTTAGCTATTTCACATTGTAAACATATTTCAGAACATTATATTGTACATGTAAATATGTTCAATTTTATTTGTCAATTTAAGCTAAATAATAGAAGGGAAAACATAAATTTATTCTATGAGGCCACTGTTACCCAGATAACAAAGCCAGGCAAAAGCATCACATGGAGAGAAATTTATAGACCATTATCTCTTAAAAATACAGACACATATTCTCAGGTATAGTAGCAAACTGAATGTAACAACATATAAAAATGATTGGCTGCACTCACCAAAGTTGTTATCTCACAAATGCAAATATGGTTTAACAACTAAAATCAAACAATGCAATACATCACAATAGTAGAATAAAATACAAAAAATTATTTTGATTGAGACAGATGAGATTTCGATAAGTTCAACGCCTGTTCATAATAACCACACACACCCATAGAAGGGAATTTTCTGGAACTGCTAGAGGGCACCTATGAAAAATCTACAGCTAGTAACATACATCGTAGTGAAAACCTGAGTGCTTTATACATTTGTCAAAGTCAAAAATACAAATGTAGAGACAAATATCTAAATTTAACGTTTTATCTAGGAGAAAAGAATTGTAATTTGAGACACACGCAGCCAGGAGGTCTTTGGTACATCTCATGAGCAAAGGCTAAAGGTGTTATATAAAGAAGAAATGTTATGTATAGCTCTTTGAGCAAGTTTATTGGCACTTGTACGGGTTTGGGGAGCTGGCCAGCACTGGCTGGTGAGGGATGGTGTTGGGAACATTAGTCCTAGCGTTACAGCAAGTTATCTCGGGAGCTGTAGATAAAACTGGTTTCAGGTTACAATAAGCAGTAGTCAGGATTCCAGAAAATTACATTCTTGGAGTGATTTTTGTAGCCTGAGTGCTTTTCCTCTGGTTTCTCAATTCTATTTTAGTTGGATATGACAAGAATGACCCAATTTTTGTGATAACTTTCACACCCGAGTTTGGAAACAAGACAAGAATGTCTGCTGTTACCACTTCTATTCAACATTATGTTGGAGGTTTTAGCCAGGGACATCGCTCAAGAAAGAGGAACAAATGGCCTCTAGATTGAGAGCCTGTGCAGATGTAACATTATCTTACACATACCAGTTTCTAAAGAACTTAGGCACACACAAACACCGGAACTAAGCAATTAGTTTAGCAATTTTTCAGATTATAAGATCAATATAAAAAATAGAATTATTATATATTGGCAATGAACAATTATAAAAATATTAAGAAACAATTTCATTCACAATAGCATGGAGAAAATGCTTAGAAATAAATTTAATAAAAGAAGTTTAAGGCTTGTCCACTATAAAGTTAAAAAAAAGTTGAAAGAAATCAAAATAGATCAAAATAGATGGAAAGGCAGCTAATATTTAAGGATAACACAACCTAATTTTGATAAGATTACCGTATGCCTCAAATAAATCTTCAGATTCAATGTAATTCCTGTCAAAATTCCAACTGTCTTTTTATAGAGATTGGCCAAGCGACCCTAAAGTTTATATGTTAATGCAAAGGAAATAAAAACAAAACCAGTACTAAAAATAAAAACAAAATTGGATGACCTGCCTTGTGGTTTTTGTAGAAAGCGGTAGCATATGTTGTATAGGATGGCGCATTTGTGGGAAATGTTTTTAAGGTTGTTGATGAGCACAGTTTTTGCTCAGATCGGCCTTATTGAGGGAGTTTGTGCTCAGGTCGACAAGGTTTAGGCTGGGACCATAGTTTGTTACTGTGGCGATGATCTGAGCATCAGAGAATTCAGGTTCCTTTCGTGATGCCTTGCTCTTTGCTTCCAGCTGGGCTGAGCCTTCCCTCTGTGCTGCTCCCCGGAGAGGGTCTGTGTCCTGCACTCGGCCCAGCTGTATTCTGCTGTTATTTTATTCCATGCTTCTTAGCCTTCTGGGTACGTACTTCATAGCACGTGGTGAATGAACATTGCATTAATGCACGTGAACATGTTGCTTTCCAAATGCAAACTTCTTCAGATAAAGTTGCCTTCTACAGCCTCCGTAAACTTTAAAGGACCAGCAGAGAATGTTGCTTCAGAATGGTGACTGATGGTCGTCACGTGGACCGGAAGTATTTATGTTGTGATAGAAGTGTTGGGTGTAAGGGACTCTGTGCTGTGCCTGCTGTCTCTGGCTGAGTGCAACCGATGCCAGGTCAGGAGATGCAACATCAGCACTAACAAGGGACTTTTTAAAGGAGGCAATTCATGGACCCCTTCCATGCCTATGGAATCGCATTGCGTAGACTGGGGCCTGGATACCACACGGTTTCTACGCACACTGAAGCTTGGGAGGCAATGCTCAGCTAAGTGACTCTCAGCCCAGGATTCCAGTTAGGACGGCATGGCCAGTTTGAAGACACACCGTCACCTGTGTCCTCCCCACAGAGTCTGCCTATTGGCGTGAGTAGGAGCATCCATGTGGTTTTAATTACCTGCCCCACGCGATTGTGAGGTGAGGCCAGGGCCAAGCATGTGGGCTCCCAGATCTGTTCTTGAGAGTTGAGTTCAGCCTTTTCTCCAAGGTTGAGGTCACACGACCAGCTCTGCTTGGCTTTGGTGGGGCTGGGTCAGGGTGGCCCATGTTCCCATTGCAGTAGCAGAAATTGCTGCCGTCTGTGGCAGGGGAGGCACCTGAGGGCAGGAAGGAGAAACTCACATTTTGTCTTTATGTGGGAGCTCCGTGTTCCTGAATCTCCACTGTGACAAAGCGCAGGTGAATGTCACCTTTTGTGCACTTCCAGGTCCTTCTGCCTGTGGGTGTGGTGGGAGCAGAGGAAGGGGTCGTGCTGATGCCTTGAAATGCGTGTTCTGCAGGTGCAGCTGTGATCGTGCAGGTAACCTCAGCTGAGAAGGAACCTTGGAGAGGCAGGAGGAGGAGGAAGAAATGGCTGGTTCTCGGGTAAGAGTCTCCCAGGTCAGGGGGCGTGTCGACTTTTACTCCTAGAGTGTCATGTATTGGGGACTCGTGAACCTTTGCTTCTCTGCTTCTCATGGTTCTGCCTAACAAGATTTTCTGAGCTACTTTGTCCTCCATGTTCAGGAGGACAAACAATACATCTCTTGACCTGATGGCATCCGTGAGGTTGCGTCTCGGTGCTCCAGTGGCGAGCACCAGAATACACTCACATGCCTTTAAAAGTACATAGCTGTACAATAGTAAGACAGTTCCCCTCATGTCTTAATAAAGACATCTTTGCATCAGAATCTTTTGTAAAATTTCGCTGAATGATTTAAAAATTATGTTCTCATGTTATTTGCTCTTGAATATCAAATTGATTCAATATTGGGCTTAGAAAAATTCAGCTGTATGAGGCTAAAAAGCAAAAATTGCCTACAATCACTCTGTTTCTCTTCTGAGATGGAAGAGGGTTCAATTGCTTTCGACTTACACTGTCCCACAAGTATAATGAGTAAGGCAGTGCAGATCACTGGACAGTTTCTGTTCTTTCTCATCCTCAGAAAATAACGGCTGAGGTAGAACATTGCTCCATAGCAACCTGATAGGTATTAGTTTATAAAAGAGGAATTGCATAGCTAATTCAGTATTATTTTACTCTTTCTCAAAATGCGTAACCTAGCAAAGGAACATACTGATCACAACTGGCAGAACCAAGCTACTGACAGTTCCCGACAACACACATCTGCGCCTTCCACTGAGTTGGAGTCTGTGGCCATATCCTGCCGAGAGAGGCACCAGGAGACTGTGGACTTGAAAGCTCAATCGTCTGCACATTTTAAGGTTTTCAATCCGGTACAAGTTAAGCAGTATTTGTGTATGACCACTAACATGTACAGAATTATTTAATAACTATGTATCTCAATGATATTATTATATTTCTACATTAATTATAGGACATAGACAAAAAAGTTAATAAAAATATTAGAAAAAATAACATAGATAAGAATTTTAGTATTTTCTTCTCTGACCCCAAGGGGGTCACGTCCAGCTCATGTCCTCTACTTTGTGGCCCCCCATGGACTGTCATAGACTCAAAATGAGTGTATTTGCTGTCTACTCAGGTCCACGAGGCCTATAACTATAATGACATAAAGTCCATTATGCATCAATGTTCACTGACAAGTAAAATAATAAACACACGTTAGGAGCATGATTGCAATCGGGGCTGAGTGTTGTGCCCAGTGGTCGAGAACGGCTGTTGTACGACCTGACCTCCCCCACTGTCATCACACATCAACGCTTTAATGTCTGAAAAAGTTTTGAACCAATCCCTGAAGGCTGTCGTGCGTGCGTGAAAGAGAATGCAAAGACTTGTTGTCTGCAGATACGGAGTTTGTGCCCTCGTGGAGTCTTGTCCTCAGGGACCCCACAGGGCATGGCTGGGGCTATGGGGTAGCGTCATGAGAATGATTTCCTCACGGTGCTGGTGGAGAAGGACCAGTATCCACTGCTGGAACCCTGCAGAGACCGCTCTCCCGCCCTCCCTGTAGAGCACAAGGCCCAGTCTTCAGAGAAAGAGCATCAGAGTCGGAGCCAGATGGCACTGGGGGAAAAACTCACTGCAGCTGAGGATGGAGAACCACCGCCAGCAGCTGCATCTCTG
>NW_012154918.1:75180-76435 GCF_000956105.1 Propithecus coquereli | reverse complement strand
GGGGGCCGGGCGGGCGGCCGGAAGCGGCTGTGGGGACGCGGCCTCCCGGCTTCACCTCCGGAGTGTGGAGACCGAGGGTCGCCCCTGGCGCGCCGGGGCGGGCAGCGGGGGCCCTGGGCGTCCTGTCGCGTCCTGTGCCGCGTTTGCTCCGCCCAGCCCGAGCCTCTGGGCGGCGACTCTGTGTGCGGGGTTGGTGCGGGAGGGAAGGGTGGTGCGTGGGGTGCTCGTCCCTCCTCCGTCCCGTTGCAGATTGACCCGAGGAAGCGAGAAAGCTTAGAATGGTTTATTTGGGCACGTAGTCATTTGTGAATGCACAAGTCTCCGGTCATGGTTTATGGTCTTAGGGCCATTTGAGAGGCTTGAAGGAAAGAAAGGCTTTTATGAGGCGGAGGAGGAAGCAAACCAAATTAAGTAATTTATCGGGTACGGTTGTAGCGGGCTTATTTGGACCATCCACGTGGTTGTTTCCTGGTTATGTAATCAGTTTTAGGGCAGTTTGTAGTTGTTTGCCTAAGTTTTGTTTCCCTCTAAGTTGTAATTCACAGGAAATGCGTTTGCGTTAGAACTAGGTTTCCGTAGGTAGGAACCCAGGACAGTACAGCCGCTTCAGCCTAATTGCTCCCTGTTTAACCAACTTAAAATTACGTAGAGGGACTGCTTTTCCCCCCATTTTCCAAATGTATGGGAAGCAGGGTCTCAAATCCGAGACTCAAATCCAGTTTGTCCAGCCTAACTGTTCTAACAGGGCCTGTTGGAAACCCTAAATTTCCAGTTCCTTCCCCACATTCCCAGATACCTGCTACTACTCTCCAACTCATAACATTATCAACTCTTTGTCCTTTGTCTATTTTTCAAGCAGACACAATATCTTAATTGATTATTTTTTCACAGGACCGTGGGTGGCTCTTATTAAAATACTCGTTTTCTGTTTCTGAACATTTCGCGAGACAGGAAAGCAGAGAATAGTCACCTGACACTCCTGTCAGAATTCTCTGTGCTCCTCCTCCTTTTCTCTTCCTGGGCTCACACACCTTACCGGACTGTCTTTGGGCTGAGGTCCCCTTTGAAAACTTTACAGGGCGACGTGTCCTCAGCCATCGCTCTGTCTTTTCCTGGTTTCACGACGGTCTGGGGATGACCCAAGATGCCCACGGCGACCCTGTCTCCTGGAATGCGTAGCGAGTGTCAGCCCTGTGTCATTTTCTCCCAGAGGACAGTCTGAGGAGTGCCGCTGTTTCCTCTAGGGGAACAGCTG
>NW_012154918.1:72416-75130 GCF_000956105.1 Propithecus coquereli | reverse complement strand
CTGTCATCACACATCAACGCTTTAATGTCTGAAAAAGTTTTGAACCAATCCCTGAAGGCTGTCGTGCGTGCGTGAAAGAGAATGCAAAGACTTGTTGTCTGCAGATACGGAGTTTGTGCCCTCGTGGAGTCTTGTCCTCAGGGACCCCACAGGGCATGGCTGGGGCTATGGGGTAGCGTCATGAGAATGATTTCCTCACGGTGCTGGTGGGGAAGGACCAGTATCCACTGCTGGAACCCTGCAGAGACAGCTCTCCCGCCCTCCCTGTAGAGCACAAGGCCCAGTCTTCAGAGAAAGAGCATCAGAGTCGGAGCCAGATGGCACTGGGGGAAAAACTCACTGCAGCTGAGGATGGAGAACCACCGCCAGCAGCTGCATCTCTGTGCAGAGGTGCCTCCCATAAAGAAACCGAAGCTTTAATTCACAGGGCACTGTTGCAAACCCACTTCAAGGGGGAGTGAGAAACAGGGATCCCTGCCACTGGGAGAGGCGCAGGACGTGCTCTTCTTCCAGCCTTGCATCTGCAGGAGGGGCAGGGAATCTCTAAAAGTCTAAACCCCGGCACCCAGGCTAACAGGGCCTAAGTCTGAGGCTCCTTCAGAGCATCGGAGAAAGCCACCTGTGGCCCTCCACATCCAAAAGTGCAGCCTCTTGACCAAATCCAAATTAAAAGGATTTTTTCCAGTAAAATTTGGGTTCAGTCAAAAGGCTACACTCAAGGATCCAGGAGGCCACAGGTTCTCCACCCAGGTAAGGCTGCTGCTTGATTTTTGCGTGTTTTGTAAGCATGCCCAACAGAAATTCTACTTGCAGAGATTGTATGCTTTTAATCAGTTTAAAGTACTTTCTGTTCTATTTCACAGCATAACAAACAAGCAACTTAACATAGAGCATTAGGGTTTTCTAGGACAACTACATTACATACTAAATGTTTATTCTGAACAAGGTAAAAAGCAGTAGAAATGGCAACAGTTCTTCATTTTATGGATGGTGACACTGGTACTCACAACAGGAAAGTGTCCCAATGAAGCCAAAGTCCCCTGTACATCTTCCCTTCCTTGTACTGACCACATGATGCTGAATTCAAGCATTTATCCATCTGCTCTAGACTGAAAGTTCCTGGACAGTAGCAACCATGACTGCTTCATCACTGTTTTTTTTTTTTTTTCCTTATGGTCATTTGAAATCCTGGAAGCAGTTGGTTTATTTATTGGTTTGAATCTCTAAACCTCTTCCTTATTCTTAACTCAAGTACGAGGAAACTGGAGCGACTCCCATCTGGGCACCAACCAAGGAGATTCCTTCTGTAAGGAGAGGGACAAACCCTGGATGACACATTCCTCTCTGCACAGGACATCAATGTCTCAAAGACTCCCAGGTGCTGGTGACAGGGTCCCCAGTGAGCCTGGGCTGATGTCCCCATGGTGATCCAGGCAGGAGAGACTCAGGCTGACTCTGTGGGGTCAGGATAGAGAAGGAACCTGCCCTGGTGGAGCAGCCGACCATGGATCCAAGTGTGATTTCACCTGTCCCTGGACTACCTGTGGAGTAAGAGGAAGGAGGAAGAATCCCTACCCCAGTAACACAGTGTCTAGGCGGGGGAAGTTGTCATCATGAATCTGGATATTCTGTGGTTCTGACCCTTCAATGTTAATCAATTTTCTCCCTTCTTATGTTGTGTCAAGGTAGCATCTGGTGTCCTAGAAAGTGTTGGAGTTAATGCTGATAATGGCTTTTACCTACAGGTTACACGCTGAGCACTGGGAGCCATTTACAGAATTAAAGCAGATCACTGGACAAGATGTGGAAAATTCCAGGGGCTTTACCTGGAGAGGCCTTCCAGGTTTACAAAGTCCATGTTCATCTCTTGTACTGCAGAAAATGTCTCCTCTGAGGACATTTTTGTACATTCTCAGCCTGAATGAGAATGTACCAAAGGCCAGACTTGGCCTTGTCTCATGAGTCCCAGGTGGAGGCCAGGTCTTGTGCAAATATTCAAGGAGAAATTACACTTGCTTTGTATTCGTGGGTTTTATAGTGAGGGGAGAAAAACCGAACTCTATGCAGCCTGCTCTAGAGCATCCTGAGGAACCCCAGGCCTTGGATTTAGAATTTGAAGCTGCACATTAGGGATCTAAAGAGCAGGGGAAGCAGTGACGCCTGTTGCACGTTGCGTGGCGTTGGGGCAGGAAGACGCAGCAGACCTGGAGGTTCTCAGGCTGACTTTGTGTGCGTGCACCCATCGGCAACAGAGCCCCATGGTCTCTGAACCTATTTCAAGTTTGAAGATTCCAGGAGCTCTGAAAGGAAGGGCTGGGACGGCCGATTGTCAGCCCATGACAGTATTTTTGTAGGACTTTGGTCTAACTGTACTCTAGAAGGTACTGTACTCCACAAATAGGCAGAGAGACCAGAAAGCCCATGTTTGTAAAAATTACAAGATGTGTATTCATAAAGTATTAGTATATGACTAACACCGAAAGTTGCTTATTCCAGCCAGGTGCAGTGGCTCATGCCTCTCTAATCCTAGCACTTTTGGAGGCTGATGCAGGAGGGTTACTTGAGCCCAGGAGTTTGAGACCAGCCTGGGCAACATAGTAAGACCCTGAATCTACAAAAATAAGAAAACAAAATTAGTCAAGTCTGGTGGCACATGCGTACTCTGGAGCCTAAGCGGGGAGGATTGCTTGATCCCATGAGTTCGAGGTTGCAGT
>NW_012154918.1:58573-60936 GCF_000956105.1 Propithecus coquereli | reverse complement strand
ATGCCTGGCTAATTTTTTCTGTATATTTTTAGTTGTCTGGGTAATTTCCTTCTATTTTTAGTAGAGACAGGGTCTGGTTCTTGCTCTGGCTGGTCTTGAACTCGACCTCAAGCGATGCTCCCGCCTGGGCCTCCCAGGGTGCTAGGATTACAGATGGGAGCCACTGCGCCCAGCCCGAGATTTCTTAAATATGCTGTGTCATTAGGCATCGTAGAATGTTGCTCAGCATATATTAAATTCCCACTTATAACCTCTTATTTTAATTAACTCACAAGTTTTTCTTGTTTAATGTGAAGCTTACCTTGACTTACCATTCGTATATATACATGGGTTTATATATGTGTGTGTATAACATGTAGATTCATATAACTGTATATTTGTGTGCAATGTAATTATGTGTATTAATTGTAAAATCAATAATACAATCAAGTTAATGAACACATCTGTCACCTCATGTATTTATCTTTTTTTTGTAGTGAGGACACTTATGGTCTACTGTCTTGGCAAATTTTAGAGTATTTATTAACTATTGTTGTGGTGCTATACATTTGATCCTCAAAACCTGTTCATCTATTATAACTGAAAGTTTGTACCCTTTTGACAACATCTCCCATTTTCTCCACCTCCAGGCTCTGGCAGCCACCTCTGTGCTCTCTGCTTCTCTGAGTTCAACCTTTGTGGAGTCCCCATATAAGTGAGAACATGAAGTATTTACATTGCTGTGTCTGGCTTATTTCACTTTCCATAACGTCCTCCATGTCCATCATTGTTGAAATGGCAGGATTTCATTGTTTTTCATGCCTGAGTAATATTGTGCATATATATACACCATATTTTCTTTATGTATTAAGTGTCCACAAATAGGTTGTTTCATATCTTGCAATTGTGGGTAACACTGCAGTACTGTGAGGGCGCAGATATTTCTTTGAGATTCTGCTTTTATTTCGTTTGGTTGTATACAGAGAAGTGGGGCTGCAGGATGGCATGGCAGTTCTAGCTTTTTCATTTTTAAAGAACCTCCATACTGGCTTTCATAATGACCCTGCCAATTCACAGCTCGACAGCGGTGCGCTGCTTTTCTTTTTCTTCACACCCTCTCAACACTTGCTGTCTCTCTGCTTACTGACATCAGCTGTCCTAAGAGGTGTGAGGGGATGTCTCGTCATTGCCTTAATTTGCCTTCAACTGATGATTGGTGATATTAAGCACCCTTTTCTGTACCTGTTGACCATTCGTGTGTACTTTTTGGAATAACATGGATTTATTCTTTGTGTTTCAGTTGGGTTATTATTATTGTTTTTGCCTTCAGTTTGTATTAGTTTTTTCTGTGTTTTCAATATTAGTATCTTATCAGATATATGGTTTGCAAATGTTTTCTTCCATCCTATAAGTTTTCTTGTTTTATTATGTTCTTTCTGTGTAGAAGTTTTTAGTTTGATGTAGTCCATTTTGTTTATATTTGCTTTAGTTGCTGTACTTTTTGTGTCATATCAGAATAGTCATTG
This sequence comes from Propithecus coquereli, assembly GCF_000956105.1. Taxonomy (NCBI): domain Eukaryota; kingdom Metazoa; phylum Chordata; class Mammalia; order Primates; family Indriidae; genus Propithecus; species Propithecus coquereli. The sequence goes on along the minus strand of NW_012154918.1, from coordinate 59,431 downwards.
GCAAGACCAATGATTATTATCGTGAAGATGTTCTATGTTTTCTTTTATAATTTTTAAGGATTTGTGTATTTCATTCATGTCTATTTTATTTTTAGTCAATCTGTAGGTATGGCGAGGGAAAAATGGCCTAATTTTATTCTGTTTCATTTAGGCATCCAGTTTTTTAGCATTAAGTTCTCAAGAGACTCTACTTTCTGTATCGTGTATTCTTGATGTCCCTGTCAAAGATTAGTTAACCTTATATGCCTGGCTTTTTTCCTGGGCTCTCTATTCACTTTCCTTGCATTTGTGTCAGTTTCAATGTACATTTTGTCCTGCTTTATATTACTATAGTCTTGAAATATAGTTGAAATCTGAAAGTATGATATCCCTGGCTTTTTACTGCTTCCTCAACATTGCTTTGGCTACTCTAATCTCTCGAAGGTCCGTATAAATCTTAGGATTTTTTTTCCTATTGTTGTGAAAAATGCCATTGAAATATTTACAGGGATCATATTAAATCTATAGGTTGGTTTCAATAATATGATATTGTAACAGTATTAATTCTTCCAATATATAAACATGGGATTTTTTACATATATTTGTGTATTTTACAATTTTTTTTAATCAATTTCTTATTTCAGCATGAAGATCTTTCAACTTTTTGGTTAAATGTGGTGCTGTGAAATTTATTATTTTAATGATAATTGTATATGAGATTGTTTTCTTCCCTTTTTTATCAGATTGTTGTTATATGAGGGTATGGAAATACAATTCATGTTTCTAGGTTAATTTCATATTCTTCTAAATTACTATACTGTTTATTAGTTTGAGTAGTTTTTTGTGTAACATGTTTTTCTATTAATATATGTAAGATTG
>NW_012154918.1:52221-53723 GCF_000956105.1 Propithecus coquereli | reverse complement strand
CGTGGGAGCAGCTGGGTCTTGACTGCACCTGAGCCTCCACCGCCACAGGACTGTGCAGCAGGAGGGAAAGACAGACCCCTGGGATGTTGATGGAGATTACATTGAATGTTTACAACACCGTGTGTTATACTGACATCTTAGCAATATTAAGTCATCCGACTCTTGAGAGAAACTATGTTCAAAGTGGCTTTAATTTTCGTGTCTTTTTGGATTTGCCAGTTTCTCTTTTGTTTTTGAATTCTGGTTTCATTTCATTTGTTCAGAAAAGAAAAATTATATGATTTCTGTCTTCTGAAATGTGATAACTTGTTATGTGTCCGAAGAGAATGTGCCGTGTGTGATTGAGAATATTGTATATGCCCCTGCTTTTGACTGTAGTTCTGTATTTCTATTAGGTTTGAGTGGCCTATAATATTGTTCAAATTTCCTGTTTTCTTACTGGTCTTCTCTCTGATTTTTCTATTCATTATTGGAAGTGGGGCTTGAAGTCTCCTACAATTATTGTATTGCTATATGCATTACTTGTTCTAGTTCTGTCCATATTTACTTTGTATATTTGGGAACTCTGTGTGTGTGTCTGTGTGTTATAGATTGCTGGTAAATGGATCAACTTCACCATAACATAATATCAACCTTTGCCTTTGTGGCAGTTTTTTTACTTAAAAGTGCATTTTGTCTAATTATGGCCACCTGACCCTGTTGTGGTTATTATTTGCATGGAATACATTTTTTATTCTTTTATTTTCAGTCTATTTTACTCCTAATAGCTAAAGTGAATCTTTTGTAGGCAGCATGTTATATTGTCTTCTTTGTTGTTAATCTATATGGCCATTTTATCACTTGTCATAAGGGAGTATAATCCATTTATATTTAGAGTAATTACTGAAGGAAATGAAGCTACTATTCACATTTTGTGATTTGTTTTCTGTTTCTTTTCGCTGTGTTTCCCCCCATTTCCACTCAGAGTGCCTTCATTTTTGTCTTTTTGATTTTGTAGTGACAACCTTTGATTCCTTTTGCTTGCTTACTTTTTTTTTAGTTTTTGTTTTTTTTCCTTTCTTTTTATTCTTTTCCCAGCATCAGAAGATAAGCCATGACTTTTTGCTGACTTTCTATGGGCATTTTCTTTGTGATCACCTTGAGAAATGGAATTTATGTCAAACATCTTAAAGTTATAGCAATATGTTTTAATCTCATACAACTTCACTTCCATTGAATACAAAAACTATACCTCTTTACATTCCCTTCCTTATTAATGTCACAAATTGTAATTTTTTATATTGTGTATCTATTAACAGAGATTTTTCCACATTAAAAACAATTCTATAGTAAAATTTTAAGAGTTTTGCGTAACATCATTATGAAAGTGGAGAATTCTATATCTGTATAGATTTACCTTTAGCAGGGAACTTTATAATTTCATGTGATTTTATTACGGTGTTTAGCATCATTTCATTTTTCAACATACTGGACTCAATTTAGCATTTCTTGCAGGTCTGTTC
>NW_012154918.1:47190-47749 GCF_000956105.1 Propithecus coquereli | reverse complement strand
TATGCCTGTTTTCAGCGGACTCATGTCATTTCCATTTCTTGAGCCCAGGAGTTTGAGGTTGCTGTGAGCTAGGCTAATGCCACGGCACTCACTCTAGCCAGGGCAACAGGGTGAGACTCTGTCTCAAAAAAAAAAAAAAAATTCCCTTTAGCATTTCTAATAAGACAGGTCTACTGGTGATGAATTACCTCCTTGGGAAATCTTCATTAGGTTTTTCTTTCTGTATTTTCAGCTTTATGAAATTGGATTTCAATATTCTTTTCTAGATTTGGAGAGTATAAAGACATTATATCTTTAAATAATCACGTTTTTTGTTTTCTCCTTCTGAAAATCCTAAAGTGCATATATTTGCTCACTTTATGATGCACTGTAAAGCCCATATGCTTTCTTTACTTTCTCATTTTTTTTCCTTTTAATTGGCTACTTTCAAGTGACCGGTCTTTGAGTTTGCTGAATTTTTTTCTGCATGATTCAGTATCCTTTTAAAGCTTTCAATTACATTTGTTCTACATTGTTGTATTTCATCATCAGGATTTGTTTTTTAGTGGTTTTCGTGTCT
>NW_012154918.1:43675-45430 GCF_000956105.1 Propithecus coquereli | reverse complement strand
CTCTCTTATGTGCTTCACTTTAAAATGTTGCGTGTCAATTTGTCTGTGATTTTTAGATTCAAAAGTTCTCAAGTGAAATGCTCAAGTTTACGTGTTATATAAGAATTGAATTAGATTAGTAGCAGACACCACATGTATGAAAATGAATGTAAGTTTAAGTTGTACTGGAAGCAATAAGGAATCATGGAAATTTGTATCTCTTTTCATAGCCTATATGTAAATGATGATATACTTTTAATCCAAAATGTTTATTTTATTTCAGTAATTCTCATGATATTTTATAACATTTATGTTGTTCCTTTATTTGGAAACATAAAACTTTTCTTAGCCTCTAAAGACTGTATTATAGCCATTATATGTTGTATAAAAATAGTACCAATATACTCAATAACATAGGAAAGTTTCATTCATTTAAATTTTCTCAGTATGGCCTTTTATTAGTTATTATAATGCATTTTATGTGAAATTTTACTACCATACATTGAATAGCAGTGATTCAATATGCCTGTTTTCAGCGGACTCATGTCATTTCCGTTTCCTTTAATAAAACTCCACATTAAAGGAAGCAATAACCAGTCTTTAGGTAGCCCCAGAAACTCTGAGAGCTTCGGACACATGTTCCACTCTTTTTCTTTGATTTCTCTGAGAGAAACCAGGTCTGGGAAGATAGTTTTCCTGATTCCATTCTGCTGTGATGTAGAAAGGTAACAGACTTAATTTGGTTCTTTCTTAATTTGATTCTTCTTGGCTTTGTGCTCACTGGGGGTACCACAAATTCTGGGTGTTTTTGTTTGTTTGTTTGTTTTTTAAGCATGTTTTGTTGATATAGCAATGGAGAAACAAAGGCCTGAAGTTTTTGATTCAATCATCATGCTGATGTCCGCAGCTTGGTATACTTTTCTATATATTATTTGTAAAGTATATAGTAATTGGAATTTTTTTGGTATATTTCAGACATATTTTCTCATTTCACCCAAGGCCTGTGGAGAAAGAAGTGCATAGAAGCTCCATTCCAAAAAGTGATATTCGGAAGATTTGTGAGTTGTGGTCTTGAAAATTTACACTTACGGAAAGACTGGAAAAGTGCAGATGAGTGTGAAGGGCAGAACGGGTGTCATGATGGACATAAACAATGTAGAACAACTACCTATAATGAAAATATCAGTGATACTGTTGGTCAAGAGGATAAAACATTTTGGAGAAAAACTTCATTTATATCAGATACTTCTGCTGAACCACATGTTTCTCTAAGTAAATATCAGCATCAATTTTTGGAACATAACTTTTATCTGAAAGAAAATTTGGAAATTCTAAATTGTGGTGTGATGCATGTTCCAAATAATAATTTGGACCAATTAAAATACAGAATTGGATTAAATGTTCAGTCAGACATTTCTGAAGATGTGATATTTAAAAATGAAGGTAAGATTTCTAAATATGATCAATTTGATGGGTCATTTGTTAAAAGTTTATTTTTCCACCAAAACATAATACCTTCTTCTACCCAAATCTACAACAGTGATGGGAAAGTCTTCACTCGTTCATCTAATCAATATCACGGAATAGACAATTTGGGAAAACATCACACTTATAAAACTTTGATTCCCTTTAGCCAGAGCTCTACCCTAAATAATTACCAAGATATTTATGTTGAAGACAGAAATAATCAATGCCATAAATCTGAGAAAACCAAAAAAGTCTCTGATTCTGGAAAACATCAGAAAACTCATTTTCCAGAGAAACATTACAAATGTA
>NW_012154918.1:42035-43625 GCF_000956105.1 Propithecus coquereli | reverse complement strand
TTTTATTTCCCTCTTGGTTTCTTCTTTGACCCTCTAGTTGTTCAGGAACGTGTTTATTATCCACATATTTGTGAGTTTTCCAGTTTTCCTCCTGCTATGGATTTCCAGTTCTATACCAGTGTGATAAGGAAAAAAACTTGATATAATTTTTATCTTCTTAAATTTAAATACACTTTTTTCTTGGTTCAACTTTTGATCTACCCTGGGAAATCTTCCATGTGCTCTCGAGAGGAATGCGCATCCTCACACTGTTGGATGGAATGTTATATGTATTTCGGGTCCACTTAGTGTTAAAGTCCCTATTAATGTATTTCTGTCCATGTCTTTCTACAGTTCTGTTAATGTTCTCTTTTAATCTATCCAGTAGAGTTGCCTTTCACAAAATCAACACGCAAAGATTATTTGCATTTCTATACACTAGCAAGAAGCTATTTTTGCAAAAAAGTAAATAGTCCATTTACAAAAGCATCAAAACGTATACAATTTTTATAGTTCAATTTAACAAAGAGTCGAAAGATCTGTTCAGCAAAATCTATAACATGTTGGTAAAAGTAATTGAAGAAACAAATAAATGGAGAGATGCCCCGTGTTTATAGATTGGAAAATTTATTATTCATAAAACGTTCATAGTACACAGAGCAAACTACATATCTGATGCAATTCCTGTTAAAATTTCAATGGCATTTTTCACAGAAATAGAAAAACATTCTAAAGTTTCTGTGGAACCACAAATGACCTCAAATAGCCAGCACAATCTTGAGAAAGAACAGCAGAACTGGAGGTGTCACACTTTATGTGTTTAACTGATCCAGTGTTGGGTGCATATATATTTTTAATTGTTACATCTTGGTGATAAATTAACCTCTCTTTATTGTATAGTAAATTTCTTTGACTCTCTCACGAGATTCTGCTTGGAAATCTATTTTTCTTTTTGTTTTGTTTTTTTATTTCAGCATATTATAGGGGTACAGATGTTTAGGTTACGTATGTTGCCCTTGCCTCCCCCCGCCAAGTCCAAGCTTCAAGCGTGTCCATCCCCCGATGATGCGCATCGCACTCTTTGTGTGCGCATGTACCCATCCCCTCATCCCTCCTCCCCACTGCCTGACATCCAATAAATGGTATTCTTATATGTGCACTAATATAACTGTAATCACCCCTACACTCTTTTCCTTATCATGTGCATGAAACGTCCTTTTCCATCCTTTCACGTTAAACCTGTTTGTCCTGAAATAAGAAATAAGATGATCATGAGCAGCAACAGTTAAATTTTTTGTATTTATTTAGCCACTGTGTCAGTTTTACTTCATTTTCCACTGCTCTAACAGAATAACAAAGACTGGGTAAATTATAAAGAATAGAAGTTTATTTGGGTCATGATTCTGGTGGCAGGGAAGACCAGTGACGAGTGACATGGCACTGGCCTCTGGTGAAATCCTTTTTGCTGTGACATTTCATGGCAGAAGACATAAAGGGGGGAGAGAGTGTTTGCCAGTGGAAAGCACAGCCCTCCTGGCCTAATGACTTCTCGAAGCTCTTGTCCCTTAATTCCAAATCAATGACAACTAAATTTTAAGTTAAATTTTCTTG
>NW_012154918.1:38222-39922 GCF_000956105.1 Propithecus coquereli | reverse complement strand
CTCCCAAGTAGCTGGGACTACAGGCATGCGCCACCATGCCCGGCCTATTTTTATTTTTTAAAGGCTGGTTAAGTGAAGCAGTGGGAGTGGAGAAGGAACAAAGGAATCTATAACTGGTTGTGATCAATTAGTTGTAAACACCACACACTCAGACCAACCAGTCTATCTGAGATTTTAAAAAGACGATTATTTTAAATTCATTGTTAGCCAGTTCTTATGTCTCCATTTTTTTGCAAATGATCACTGGAACTTTATTAGTTTTCTTTGGTGGTGATCAGTTTTGTTTGATCCTTCATGATTTGTGTATTTTGGTGTTTATGTCCCTGAATATGAAGGAGCACCCACCTCTTTCAGTCATTATAGACTAGTGTTAGAAGTTAAATATCTTCCCATATTTCATCCATGGGCTGATGATATTTTCACTGAGATTCCAGTCAGTAGAGTTTGGAGCCAGGTCCCTTGACTGCTATTGGGACTGTAGTAGATTTCATGGTTGGCAGACCAGTTATCAGGGCATCGTACAATCATGGATCCTGTCTGTTCCCTGGGAAGACTGAACTGTCTTCGAGATTTTGCTGAGTAGGACTGGTGCTGAGACAAGGAACTGCAGTTGCTTGTGCAGATGGGCTGTTTATACAATGGATGTGGACAGATTTGGCTCCTGATGGGCCTCTGGGAGTGCTCTCAGCCGTCCCGTTGGACCCGTCTCTGGATGGGCAGGACTGATCCCTGATCACAGTGGAGGCGGGCTGTAACTGATGCACAGGGCTGCTGCAGCTGAGACCTGAGTCTTCAGTTCTGCCTCTTGGTCCATGGCGTGTCTCCCTGCAGGTGTTTGTGTGGGCAGAGCTGCTTCCTGACCTTGGCTGACAGGGGCCGGAACTGAGTTACGGGGGTCTTGAGATTCTCAGTGACACTTATGTTAGCAGGCCTGCCTTCATGGACACAGATAGATGTGCTTCCAGACTGGTCCCAGGTCAGCCAGCTTGCGCCTGGGCTGTGACTACCTGCAGCTGGAGGCAGCCAGGTTACAAGGTTGCTTCAAGATGCACATTCGGGTGAAAGTTGATGGTGCTAGTAATACATCCAGGGTCACAGATGGATGTTTCCCCCCGAAGATCCCCGTGTGGGCAGGAGTTCTTTTCCCCGACTGTTAATTAATTACAGGTGAAGAAGGTGGGTTTGGGGCTGATTCAGGGCCCACAGACAAGACCAGGGGCATCAGGCCTCACCTGAGACACAGCTGGCTCTGAATCTTCCTGGGTATCTTGGCAGATGGTGCTAATGGCCAGGCCAAGAGAAAATGGACCACAACTAGGTCGCCAGTGAGATGTTGCTACTTTTTGTTCTGTAGCTGGGACCATGGTTAGGCAGCCTGTCACGTGGGTGAGGACCTGCCCCTCAAAGTGGCCCTATGGCTTGGTTTTGCTCTCCACCAGGGCCCCACAAACTCAGTGCTGGATCCAGAAGCTCCCACCTAAGCAGGTTCGTCTGGGCATGGCTGCTACATTGCACTGTAGGGTACAAATGGGGGAGCTCCTGTTCTGTCGTCTTACTTATGTTCCTCTCTTATGTGCTTCACTTTAAAATGTTGCGTGTCAATTTGTCTGTGATTTTTAGATTCAAAAGTTCTCAAGTGAAATGCTCAAGTTTACATGTTATATAAGAATTGAATTAGATTAGTAGCAGACACCACATGT
>NW_012154918.1:35028-36519 GCF_000956105.1 Propithecus coquereli | reverse complement strand
AAAATGTAAGAAAGTCTTTTTTCAATACTCAAAGCTTATTGTCCATCAGCGTATCCATATTCAAGAGAAGCCTTACAAATATAATAAATGTTTAGAAGCTTATACCCAGCCTTCAAAACATTCTCAGCGTGTGGGAATCCATTTTGCAGGAAATTCATACAGATTCAGTAACTGTGAGAAAGTCTTTAGTAAGTCATCAAATCTAAGAGAACATAACATAATCCATGCTGAAGAGAAACTCTATAAATGTAAAGAATGTGGCAAATCTTGTAACCATATTTCAAATCTTATTCAACATCAGAAAATTCATACTGGAGAAAAATTTTACAAATGTCATACTTGTAGCAAATCTTTTACTCGTTCCTCAAGTCTCATTGTGCATCAGAGAATTCATAAGGGAGAGAAACTCTGCAAATGTAAAGAATGTGGCAAAGCTTTTACCTGTAGTTCATGTCTTACTCAGCACCAGAGAATTCATAATGGAGAAAAATTTTACGAATGTAATACAAGTAGCAGATCCATTAGTCATTCCTCAAATCTTATCATGCATCAGAAAATTCATTCTGGAGCGAAACCCTACAAATGTAAAAAATGTGGCTTGTCCTTTATCTGGTCTTCAATACTTAGACGACATCACAGAATTCATACTGGAGAGAAACCCTACAAATGTAAGGAATGTGGCAAAGCCTTTAAGTATAGGTCACTTCTTACAAAGCACTACAGAATTCATACTGGAGAAAAAGTTTACAAATGCAATACATGTAGCAAATCTTTTACTCATTCCTCAAGTCTTATTGTGCACCGGAGAATTCATACTGGAAAAAAATTTTACAAATGTAATGCATGTAGCAAATGTTTTACTTATTCCTCAAGTCTTATTGTACACCAGAGAATTCATACTGGAGAGAAACCCTATGAATGTAAGGAATGTGGCAAAACCTTTAAAACTAGTTCACAACTTACTCAGCACCAGAGAATTCATACCAGAGAAAAATTTTACAAATGTACAACATGTAGTAAATCCTTTATTCGTTCTTCACATCTTATTGTTCATCAGACAATTCATACTGGTGAGAGACCCTACAGATGTAAAGAATGTGACAAATCCTTTAAGTATAGTTCACATCTTACAAAGCACCAGAGAATTCACACTGGAGAGAAATTTTATAAATGTAATAAATGTAGCAAATCTTTTATTCATTCCTCAAGTCTTACTCAACATCACAGAATTCACACTGGAGAGAAACCATACAAATGTAATGAATGTGGAAAAGCCTTTCAAAATAGTTCACATCTTATTCGACATCAGAGAATTCATACTGGGGAGAAACCCTACAAATGTAAAGAATGTGGGAAAACTTTTACCTGTAGATCATACCTTACTCGACATCAAGGAATTCATACTGGAGAGAAACCCTACAAATGTAAAGACTGTGGCAAGGCCTTTAACTGTAGGTCATACCTTACTCGACATCAGAGAATCCATAGTAG
>NW_012154918.1:31085-32902 GCF_000956105.1 Propithecus coquereli | reverse complement strand
TGGGTCAAATGCATAGAATCTTGTTTTTATTTTAAGTTACTTAGTGTGTAGTATCTAAATATGCTAAGCTAATAGTTTATATAATCTAATCATTCTAACAAATTAATTTGAAAATATGAGCAATTCTGCAGTGATATATTTAGTTATGCTTTGCTTTATATACTTTTATTTTCTCCATTTTCAATTAGAGAATGAAACTACTTAGTAAAGCATCTTTTTTAAATTGTCTTCCTTTTAAAACAAATGTACTGATTTTACTGGACTTCTTCAGATAGAAACTGAGAACCTTCATAAATCATGGAGTTGTTTTGACATTTATGTAAAAGTAACAAGCACACAGGACAGTGGTCTGTGTGAAATAGATGCTTCATATTATGGAGGAGAATTTTCTTACTGGAGTGAGTTACAGATGTAGGTAAGAGACTGAAGCGTCCAGGGTGCAGAAGCGGCATCGGTTCTGCATGTGCAGAGGGGACATCTGTTGCCAGGCTGCACAGCTGAGTGTCTGAATGTAGAAAGGAAAATCCTTCTTGTACAATTTTGCAAGCATCTCCAGCTTTTCTGTCTCTTTTACTTTATCCCACGTACATGTGCATCACAGCCCTTCTCCTCCTCTGCCTGTGTTGTGACTGCACGGTTCTCACTGCTGTCCTGTGTCCTGTCATCTCACACGGGACTTTGTTCTGAGGATTGCATGGATTTTTTGTAATGCAATGACAGTTCGTTTCTAACTGGAGAGTTTGAAGACATGTGTTGGTTTTATACACATACTTTAGACCACTTGCTTGAAATAAGGAAGGTAGTGCCAGTAGCCCAGAGGATTAAATCGTGCAGTCAGCACTGCGGTAGCTGTGGAGACAGAAAAAACATGATCGTGGTGTGCCTCTCAGAGAGATGGATGAAACTTACTGAGAAATAGGTACGGGAAATACTTGTGAAATGTGAGAAGGTTGGAACTGAGCTCACAGCCCTTACTCCGAGTCATAGCGTAGTCCCTAGTGGTGTCATCTGAGGGACAAATGGGACATAGACGGAGTGGGTACTTGGGAATCTTGTCAATTTCTGACTGTCAGGGTAGTGGATTCTGTCCCCATGGTTTAGGATTACTGGGCAGTAGTGCAGGCCAGGTGCTGTTTGGAGTTTGAGATAGTCGTAGATTTTGAGACCTCGATCAGCTTTAGTGGGAAGTAGATGGGTCGTGGATGAGTTAAATTTTGTGGGCATAGCTGTAAAATGTCACGTTGTCAGAGTAGATGCTTGAGATGAAGATGCCTCTGGGAGACCGTACTAGGCAGAATGAGCAAGGTGTGTGCCGCAGTTACCCACAATCCCAGTTTCCCAAGGAGCTGTGTGCCTAACCCCCGTGTCCCGATGCAAGTGCAACCCCAACTGAGGTTATGTCTGCGGTAGGTGGGTGGCCTTCCAGGAAAGCTGACCCACCGGTGGCACAGACCCCTCTAATTTCCACTCCTCCCATCAGTCAGTCTGGTCATGTCCTCCTTGCTCTGTCTGGGGCGCTGGGAAAGGGAGGGAGCGATTGGACGGCCAGACGCATTGGACATTTTAGCCTGAAACATTCTGCCCAGTTCTTAGGATAGAAATGTCCGTGTTCTTTTACAGCCTGTGTTCCGCTTTCACCCAGCCTGTCTAGACTAGAAAGTGGGTTGTGAGTGGCGGAAATAGGTACAATGAGGTTGGTGTTCAGGTGATGTTCACTCGTTTCACGGTGACACAATTGAAATATAATAAGGCACCATCTTCTGTAGGTGTTAGTTCGTGTTCAGGTCTACCAAGAAAAGCCCGTTGGGTAGTATCAG
>NW_012154918.1:25583-26919 GCF_000956105.1 Propithecus coquereli | reverse complement strand
GCATGCCTGTATTCCCAGCTACTCGGGAGGCTGAGGCAGAAGGATCGCTTGAGTCCAGGAGTTTGAGGTTGCTGTCAGCTAGGCTGACGCCACGGCACTTTAGCCCCGGCAACTGAGTGAGACGCTGTCTCAAAAAAAGAAAAAAAGAAATGCAACCAAGTCTAGTCTCTGTAATGCTCATTCATAATTTCTATTAAATAGCAATAAATTTATAAGGTTAGTGAAGAAACAGAAAAGTGTAATTCTACACAAGGTAAACATAAGGCAACAGAGGTTGTTCCCAAGTTGTCCAAAAGGTTGCAATTACCAGAAAATAATTTGAGAGCAGCGATTACAAATATTTTACAAAAATGAGAAAAATATTGTCACAATGAATGTACAGATATGGAACTTCAACAGAGAAATGGAAATTATAAAAAGCTCAAAATATGAAGATGGTAAGTGTTAAAAATTACTTTTGAGCTTATCCGAAGAGTAGAAATAGAAGAAATTTAAATACAGAGTGATAGTAATGATCTAACCTGACTGGGCATGCTCACACCTACCGTCCCAGGCCCCTGAGAAACCAAAGCCAGCCTGGGAAACATAGTGAGACCTTATCTCTACAAAAACATCAAATTTAGCTACGTGTTGTGGTACATTCCTGTACTCGCAGCTAAGTGGGGATCTGAGGTGGGAAGGATCATGTAAGCCCTGAAATTTGCGGTTACGCAGTGAGCTGTGGTCACACCAGTGCACTCCAGCCTGGGTTAAAATGTTACTTCACTCAAAAAAAAAAAAAAATGTTATGTAACCTGAAGAAAGGAGTAAAATATTTTTGAAGAAAAATGAACAGAATCTTGGAGAGATCTGTGTGGTGATTGAATCCAGAATGAGGGTGGATATATGGAAAATTAAATGTGATAAAAAAGAAAATCAACTATAGGTAAAAACAGAAATTGGTAGAATACCTAAATATTTCGACCTAAGAAGGTCAGCAAACTCCAAAATGAAAATACAAATAAAACAATACCTAGGCGCGTCATAGTCCAACTGCTAAAATCCAAATATAAACAAAATCTTGTAAGCATGCAGAAGGGAAAAGCATGTCACTTATGGGGGAGGTAATATAAATGATGAATGATATGCCATGAACACCTGTAGAGACAATCACAGTGGAATTACGTCATTCATGTGCAGAGAGAACACCTAATACCAGTAGAGGATCCTACATTCAGGACAACTGTCTTCAAAAAGCAGAAGCCAAAATGAAAGACCATGCACTCATGATAATGGCAAAAACGTGAATAAAATGCAAATACCAAGTGAGGATTTAAAGCAACTAGAAGTAGGAATG
>NW_012154918.1:10836-13050 GCF_000956105.1 Propithecus coquereli | reverse complement strand
GGGGATGGGCTTCCATGAAGAAGCTGGTGGGCAGCAGTGGTCTACCTGTGGACGCTTCCTGCTCGCAGCCCCCAGCTCTCTCTTGGGGCACCGTCTCTACCAAGAGCAAGGAACCACCCCTGAGGACAGATGGTGGTAAGGAAGGGGTGGTTCCTTGCGTCTGACAGAAAAGCATGTTCAGGCCTGTCCGTCTCTGAGGTCTGGGGAGTCACAGCCCTCAGAGCTGAATTTCGGTGTGGCAGCCACTGGCCATGTGGGGCTACTGAGCATCTGGAATGTGTCTGGTCTGAACTGAGATGTTCTTTCTACATGCTTAAAACATGGGATGAGTTTCAAAGACACAGTACCAAAAAGTCTTCATTAATATTTTTTATGGATCAAATATAAAAATGATACTTCAGATATGTTGGGTTAAAGTAACTATTCCAGTCCATTTTACTCGTTTCTTTTTCTTTTCTTTTATGTGGCTACTAGAAAATTTTAAATGACACAGGTTCCTCACGTTTTATTTCTATTGCACATCGCTGCCTTAGAGGACGCCTCCATTTTCACGCTCAGGCTGCGTCCTCAAGAGACCAGAGGGCAGGAAGGTTACAAAATCTCAAACTTTAAAATTAATTGTCATTATGTTATTTGCATTTGTGAAGAACGAGTATATTTACTGTACATACAAGAATAATTTATAAAAAGAAACAACTTAAATTCGAGGCGAAATACAAATGCCCCCCAGGCAGGGCCAGGTCGCAGAGCAGGGGCAAAGCCCTGTCTAGCAAGAGCTACAGCCAAACACCTGTTACTCTGGCCTCTTTCAGCCGCAGTCTGACCGCGTCTCCTGTCACTCAAGGCCAGAGGGGCGGGGCCTAGAGCCTTATCCTATTTTTTTTGTAAGGCCTACAACATGGTCTATCGTGGAAAATGTTCCACGTGAACTTAGAAGAATATATGTCCTGCTCATTTGTGATGGAGCACCCTGGACATGGCTGTTAAGTCGAGCCAGCACGCGCTTTAGTGTAAACCTTCTATTTCCTTGTTGATCTTCTGAGTTTTCTCTATCCATTATTGAAAGTGCAGTAATGAAGTCTCTAACTCTTACAGCTGGATGATTTTTGTCCCTTCACCATGTCTGCCTAACTTTTCTGTTTTTTGTACAGACAGGATTTGGCTCTTGCTCAGGCTGCTCCTTCCTGACATTGGCAGATTTGAGGCTGTTCTCTCTGAAGGCATCTCACTCGGTAAGTGGATCTCTCTCTCTCCCTCCTTTTTTGGTTTTTACTCAAAGGTCATGTGAAAGAGAGCCAAAATTTTTCTTACATACTGAATTCTTCCTTTCCTCTGAAAACCAAGCACAGTTTTCATCCTCCCTTTCTGTATATCACTTTCAACACTACATCTTATTTTTTATGTTTTGATTGTTTTCAGAAGAAAGTGCTTTGGAATATCTGTTGATTTATTTGACATATTAATCAGCAATAATATTCCATGGCCTTTTATTTCCAATGAATATATTCAATTTTGTCTCTTGGAGTCCCTCAGCTAAATGTCGTATGAAAAGCATTAAGGTGAGTCATACAAAATCTCTGGTGGCTGTAGGGTGTAAGAATTCTAATGACAAACATTACTAAAACTGAGTTTTTATTTGATCTAAAGAAAATAGTTATAGTTTATCAGGGATAATGGCAGTATTTGCATAATTTTTAAGCATTAGAAATAGGTATTGAATTACCTACAAACTAGATATTGCGGTACGTGATACTTGCTTTAAAATGCCACTGGGATAGCTGGAGTTGGTCATTGAAAATGGTGGCAAAATAGTGAAAATCTTTGAAGTTTTTTGATTGGTACTATTCATGATGGGTTTTATCATATAATTATCTCTACTATTGTGCAAATGTTTGCATCTGTATTATAATATTTCAGTAAAGCACATAAACATTTTAATAAAATTGCCTAACATACTGCACATCAGCCCCATTCCATAAGAAAAAGGGCCATCTTCTTCATGCATATTGTAGTGATGGATTTTGAGGATTATCAACAAATCTTGGTGAACGAGTAGAGGACAGTGCAGCTTTCGAATGAAAAGAGAACACTCTAAACGTCCTTCCAAGTATGGAAAGTGGTGCCACCAGCAATCTTTGTGCAAGACTGTCTCTGTGGGTGTTACAACCTTGCCTTTATGACACCATTGCATTTTCCTTACAGTCTGAATTAGGG
>NW_012154918.1:0-376 GCF_000956105.1 Propithecus coquereli | reverse complement strand
TCAAACGCTTGCTGTTTTCTCATTTAAAACGAAGTGAATAACCTTAACTGGGAAGCAGAGACCAAGCAAAGGTCAATCCTGATCTAGCAAAAGGGGGTCACTGAAGGCCCAGTTAGTCCTTCCTGGGGAGCCCCCTCCAGGTGTCCCAGTCCGTTTACACCAACCCTGGACGGAGCCCTTTGTACTGAGAGAAGCTAAAGAGCCCTGGAAATCTCAGCAGCTGCCTATAAATCAGGGGCTTCCGTGACTCCCTGTCACATCTAATGATTTCACAGGATTAGTCACAGAACTCAGGACACCATTTTAATTATTGTTACTAGTTTATTGTAAAGGATACAGCTCAGAACAGCCAAGAGAAAGAGATGTATAGGGCAAA
>NW_012154917.1:17394-17763 GCF_000956105.1 Propithecus coquereli | reverse complement strand
GGCTAATTTTTCTATTTTTTGTAGAGACAGGTCTCACTCTTGCTCAGTCTGGTCTCGAACTCCTGACCTCAAGCAGTCCTCCCACCTCAGCCTCCCAGAGTGCTAGGATTACAGATGTGAGCCACCCCGCTGGCCTAGACTGATTATTTAACCAATAAAATATATCTGAAACACAGAAATTAGTTATTAAAATAGAAGATCATTCATCAGAACTAAATCCAAAATACAAAATTGATTGATAGAATAAGACAGGCAGCATAAAGGCTTCGGTTTTTGTGTCTAAAAGATCCAGGTTGGAATATGGTAGGACATCTTATTGGTAGGACATCTTTAGGTAATGTTCATAACTTTTTAGAGCCTCAGTTTTTG
>NW_012154917.1:5700-6974 GCF_000956105.1 Propithecus coquereli | reverse complement strand
CTACACCTTCTTAGATTCCTTTACTACGTCCAGTGTTCAGGGACAAGTTGACAATCCATAGTTTTGCTCTCATAATTGCTCTTTGAATAACCAGGGTGCTAAAAAACCTAAAATGTTAATAAGAGTATATGATTGAGTCTACTTCCCAATCTAGGCAACACTGTAGTATATACCATTTCCTAAAAACCAGATAAGTTATTTAATTGTAGAATATATTTTCTTAAATTCAGGTATTATCCCTTCATTTTTTCATTCAATAAATATTATTCAGCACCCACCATGTGTTAGGCATTGTTACAGTTAATAAAGATAAAAGAGTATACAAGATAGACAAGGTCCCTGCTTTCACGAGAACATGAGAGAGTAAAGACCAAAAGGAAGGATTGTGGATGTTAGCTAGAATTAAGAGCATTACCATAAGGGATTAAATGATGGATTATCATCAACTCATATTATAGAGACTCTAAACTCTCCAGAATAACGTACTGCTTTAACCTGGGAATATATGCAAAACAAGACCTACTCAACTTTCCTATGTCTCTGTACCTCAAGAAATTCTTATAGCAAAAAACTGAGGGTGCCATGCATTTTAAGATCTACCCTTTTAGGCAGACTTGGAAGGAACTGGGCCTGATTGTTGAAAATAAGCGCTATCAGTGAGATAATGAATTGCATTAAAAATTATTTGGCATTTAAATATTCAGTCCAACCTCCAAGATCAATCCCCCAACACATTTTCTGCCAAAAATGCAGGTGAGTCATTCTGGTAATGAAGAATTTAGAAACAGCTCATATAAAAGAAACAGCAGTACCCCAATTGCAGAGTGTCTGTGGAACCAGGTTTTGTAAGTGTGTTTTAGGAGGTGTGAGTTCACCCAGTTCCTCAGCACTTATGGAGGGTCCCCCACCCCCTATCCATCACTCAGGGCGGTGGAACATATACCAATAGCATGATTTATTCCACATTAAAGGACATCACTGGTTTTAATAAACTATTAGTACAAAATTAAAGAAGCTTTTCTTCATGTGAACCTGGCTAGATCTCTTAATCTTTCCTTGCCTCTCTTTTCTCATTGAGAAAATACGACTAATAATGTCCGTTCTCTCTAACTCATCAAATTGTTTTGAGGGAATTACAGGATAAGGGTGATACTTATGAATTATTAAATTATAAAATGCATTAAAATATGGTCTATAACTATGATAATTTATATTATCACAATAATATTAACAATAATAGTGTCCGTTCTCTCTAACTCATCAAATTGTTTTGA
>NW_012154917.1:0-338 GCF_000956105.1 Propithecus coquereli | reverse complement strand
ATCCATATAATGGAATACTACTCAGCAAAAAAAAACAAACTATTGAAGCATCCAAAATATGGATGTATATCAAGATCATTATGTCAGGTGAAAATATCAGTCCAAAAAAATACATACTCTTTTATTCCATTTATATAAAATTCTAGAAATTTCAAAGTAATCTATAGTGACAAAAAGCAGATTAATGATTTTCTATAAGGACCAAAAGGAATCAGATTGGCAGGAGGGATAGATTACAAAAGGTCATAAGTCTCCTTTAGTGGTGTTGGAGATGTTTTTTATCCTGATTGTTATGATGGTTTTAAACGTATACACACATACATGTATCAAAGCTCAAC
>NW_012154916.1:8323-8786 GCF_000956105.1 Propithecus coquereli | reverse complement strand
TCTATTTATAGTAGAGACGGGGTCTCGCTCTTGCTCAGGCTGGTCTCGAACTCCTGAGCTCAAGCAATCTTCCCGCCTCGGCCTCCCAGAGTTTTAGGATTACAGGCATGAGCCACCGTGCCTGGCCTAGTTTACTTAGTTTTAATCTTTGTAGGTTATAGTCATTCCCCACTAGATCGTAAATTTCATGATGGCAGATGTTTTTGTCTGCTTTATTCACATGCACCTGGGCCTAGCACGCAGGCAGCCACCCAGTGATGTTTATTGAATGAATTTCTGAGCAATATTTACCATAGTCTTTCTGCCTGGTAAGATCTAAGTCAAGCTCTAGAGTGATCGAATGGCACTCAAAGAAGCCCTGTGCTGCATGACAGTCAGGCTCTTGAAAAAGCTCAGAAAGCCACTAAGAAAATTATTGAATTCAGTCCTAAATGGTGGTCTATTATTTCTTCCAGAAGATTCT
>NW_012154916.1:1735-3140 GCF_000956105.1 Propithecus coquereli | reverse complement strand
ATATACGTAAATGTCCAATAAAATGTGAATAGAAACTAATTTCATCAGTTCATTATTATGATTCAGAAAAGACTCTTTTCTTCAGAAAATACTTTCAAATTTGAAAAATTAAAAAGTCAATTAGGAAGAAAGAAAAATATGATAGTGAAGAACATGGGCTCTGGAATCAGACTGCTAGGGTTTGAATAGCTGTGTGACCTTGCGCAGGTTACTTAACCTCTCTGTGCCTCAATTTCCTGTTTTACTTGTTTGATAGTGTTGTTGTAAGGTTTACATTTTTTTTAATTCATGTATGAGTTCAGTGCCTGGCAGCATATAGTGAGTTTTAACCCATGTTTTTAAGACAGTAAACCATATTTTCTTTTGTTCCGACACAAGGAGTGTCAAACTTTTTCTGTAGAGGGGCCAGTAGTAAATATTTTAGGCTTTGTAGGCCATACACAGTCTCTGTCATTTGTTTATTCGTTTGTTTGTTTATACAATCCTTTAGAAATGTAAAAACCCTTCTTGGCTTGTGGACCTTAGTCTGGCAGCCCAGTTTTAGCCAGTGGTCATAGGCAGATTCGTATGCTGTACTCAGAAAAGCTTCACGTTTCTACCCTTTTGTCTTTTTAAAGACTTAAACATTCAAACACAAGGAAAAGTACAGAGAGTAACATAATACCCATGTATCCTCCATCCAGCTTCTAAAAATACTAAGTTTTGCGTATCTACTTTAGCTTTCCTCTTTTCCTGATGACACGTGGAAACTACGCAGAAGTCCTTGTGTGTCTTCTTAGCTGGCAAGTCACTAAAACCAGTGACCTTTCTTCTTGGGCCCCAAGTTAGACTACAGTCCCCAGTCTTCCGTGCAGTTAGGTGGCCGCGTTGCTGCGTTCCGGCCGCAGGCACCTGGGAGGAAATGATAATGTCTCTTCTCTGCCCAAGCAGTGATGAAGCGGTGTGTGTCTTCCTCATCCTTCTCCCCACCTGACGCATGAAGAGAGGGGGACCAAACATCACACGGCAGAAACAGCCAGGGTCCCTGGAGTTCCACGTGGAGCCAGAAACTTCTACAGTAGACCGTGATGTAAGTGAGAATAAATAAGCATTTATTGCATTAAAGCTATTAAAATTTCAGGGCTTATCTGTTAGAGCAGCTGCTGTTATATAAATTTCAACATGGTCTCCATGGGTTTATAATTTTACTAAGTGTGTATTTATCCATATATAATATATAGTACCACTTTGTATTTCAAACATTCCAACAAATGGCAAAATATGGTACATAGCATTCCACTACTTGCTTTTTTCTTTTTTCTTTTTTTGCTCAACAGTATGTTTTTGAGATCCATCCACACTGGTAAGTGTTCACACTTTAACAATGTTAATTATTTGTTTGACTAGGTCTATAAAAATATATTAA
>NW_012154916.1:0-274 GCF_000956105.1 Propithecus coquereli | reverse complement strand
CTTTGATTCTCGTAATAAAAGAAGAAGAAACTCCTCTTCAGACTAGCAGAATTACGAAATTTAAAAGTGGAAAGTGTCTCTACAAGTCCTACTCTGAAATGTCAACCCAGTGGTTTTCCTGTTAACGATGCTTCTACCTTGTTGTTTATTGACTCTGAGCTCCCATGCATTGTGTTTTTTTTTTTTTTTTTTTAGTTCAACAAATTATGGGTGTACATATGTTTAGGTTACGTGTGTTGCCTTTGATTCTCGTAATAAAAGAAGAAGAAACTCC
>NW_012154915.1:10717-11052 GCF_000956105.1 Propithecus coquereli | reverse complement strand
GAATTATTTTTCTAATTTTTTATAACAGATTTAGAAGTATAGACAAAGCAGTATATCTATAAACACATCTCTTGATTTAATTCAGTCAGGTAAACTACTTTTAAGAAAAAAAAATCAAAATATCACAGTTTGGGAACAGAGTATTTTATGGCAGGAAGTAATGTTGATTTGAAATTGATACTTGTTTCTCGATTATCCACTCCACTTAAATTGAGTATTATGGTTATAATAAGACAATACTTCTTTACTGTCACAGTGATTCCTATTTCATATGAGTAGGTCTTTCTGTATCTTCCTAACATTGACTACAACTTAACAGAATTATGCAATTGTGG
>NW_012154915.1:10176-10667 GCF_000956105.1 Propithecus coquereli | reverse complement strand
AAGGAAGTTTCCAGTTCCTGGAAATAATGTGAAAACTAAATCCTACTCAGGAAGGTTGATAAGCTGATCCTTCCCTACCACAAGTCTCTGGGGAAAGGAATACATATTAAGAGAGGGTTATATCCACAGAGACCCAGGAGACTAGTCCTTGCAACTGTGTAGCACAGAGGATAGAAAATAAGATCACTGAATATAAACCAGGAAACTCAACTGTCTGTAAACTTTGAAGAGCAGTTGGGCAGACAGCATGCAGAGACTGTAACAAGTTGCCCTATATCCGCATAGATTTTTGATTAAAACAAGCAAAAGTAGGCTTCTCAGAGAATTCCAAACCCCTAGTCAGCTTTTACTTAGGTTTGGCCTTGATATGCTCTGGGCACCCCAAAGCCAAGTAATTAACATGAAAATTGATCATTGGCTTTTGAACTCCTGAGATAGATGTCTGAAGAAAGTAAACCAAAATCCACTGGAGAGATACACTTCAACTTTCA
>NW_012154915.1:0-1226 GCF_000956105.1 Propithecus coquereli | reverse complement strand
ATCCTAAGACAGAAATAACACTAGGGGAAGCTTTAGAAACATAATAGTTTACACTTCCCAATCTCTTTTAAAATTTGTACAAAATCAACAATATAAGAACTAAGGATTAGCTAGTAAGCTATTTGTTCATTTAACAAATATTTATTGAATGATATTGCATACAAGGCCCTGTTTCCAGGTACTAAAAGACAGCAGCGAACACGGTAGATAAAGCTCTGCCCCATTTGTTTAGAGACAATAAGCAGTTTATGGGTAAATAAATAAGATAATCAGAGATTGGTATGCTAAACTTTGAATTTATAGCTAATGTGAATTCACTGCCTATAATGTGCAGGCTAAAATCATATGGGCTCTCAACTATTTGCACAATAACAATATGAAGCATGATTATTCCAATTTGACGATTGAAGAAACTGAGGTACGGCTAGCTTAATAATATTATGAAGCTAATATGTGGTTGAGTCAGATTTAAAACCATCTCTGCTTCTCGAAAGCCCATGCTCTTTCTCTTACATGTTTCTCCTATCTCTACCTTACAAATTAGCATTTTCTTAAAAAAAATTAGCTGCCAATTAGATGCAGCTATCTCTGTAGCTGTTTTCAGGTTGAGGCCTTTGAAAATGGCCTGTAAAAAAATACAACTTGTTAGTGTTTTTCAGCAGCTGTGAGAAATACCATAAATTGCTAAAAAATACCATAAATTGCAAGGAATTAAACATCTTTCTCTCTTTGGTCTTTCATTACCACTAAAGACCACTCACATCTCATATCTGGTTGCCAGAAAGAGAATAGGCGAAAATAATAATAGCCTGGCTCACTAGATTGTCATTTGTTCTCGCAAAGAAGTTACCTTCATGACCAACCTGGAATGGGGAGTTAATCAACTTCCTGAGTGAATGGTCTCTGGTAAAAACTAAAACTAATTTACACCAGCCAATAGTTGTAAGTGACCTTGATAACCTACTTTATGGAATATCAGTAGATACCCGGTTCTATTATATATGTTGCATAAAGAGGAGAAAGTCTAATTGCTTTTCTTAATTAAATCTCCTTATGAATCAGAGTATATATAATGAAAATAACATTGCTAACAAATAATATGAACATCAGTGGTTTTGATTGTAGATGAGCAATGGTGACTAAAACATAATTCTGATATTGTATTTACTGTATGGAATATTGCAATATAATAGCCAGTATGGTATAAAGAAAATTATGTAATAAAT
>NW_012154914.1:13226-13517 GCF_000956105.1 Propithecus coquereli | reverse complement strand
TGCTTTCATTATACCTCAGCTTTTCTTTTCTTTTTTATTTTAATTTAAAGAAGACAGATATAAAATTTCCTCTCAGCTGTTTTTTTCCTCACATGAGAGATTCTCAATAAAATTCATTCGTTCATTCACATTTTTAGAGCTCCTAAAATGTATCAGAGACTGTACTAAGTGCCAGAATACAATACACAGCCCTTATGGTCAAGTTCCTAACAGCTTTATTTAAGAGAAAGAAATATAAACACATAGTTATAATGTGTAAAGTGAAATGTAGAATTAAAAATGCTTAAAAAT
>NW_012154914.1:10429-11654 GCF_000956105.1 Propithecus coquereli | reverse complement strand
GTCAGTCATTGTTGATTTTTTTTTTTATTCCATCTCTTGCTTCTTGGTTTTACAAAACTCAAAAATTGATCCATAATTTGTTAGTTCTCCATTAGAACACAGCTGCATGTTTGAACATTATGTGTTTGTAATAAGCAATTGATAGAGAGATTAAAAAAAAAAACGATGCATTTTCACACACCTGAGTGGTACACATTAGCAGTTGTCCAGGGGTGTCCCACAAAACTAGAATTAGACAGAGTGTTGACAGATGTTGTGAGTAGAACTAACCAACAGCTGACATACACTAGTGGGGTGGTACAAGAGTGAAAAAATTAAACACTTGCAAACTTGTCAGTAAATCATTACTGTACCAGGTTCTCTGAATTCTCTGAGCAACTGCTCCTGCTGGCCTCATCACCACGGCATCTAAGCTGGAGACCTACTTTTCTACTTTTCCTCACACGCCAGCCACTAAAAGATTGAGGGCTGGCACAGCAGAAGTCCTCAAGAAATTGCTACAGCGTCACGACCAGCACCTGTGCTGACTGGTCGATGGCTATGCCAATCAGCCTGCACCCCAGTGGGGGAAACAGTGACCTTGGGGTGGCATTGTACCCTGGAAGGCAACTTGGTGCCTATCTGCAAACCCCAATTTACAGCTAAGAGATGCTTACAGTTATACTCTCGGGGTCAGCTGTGGGAGCTATAATCTCCTAGGGATATGAGGTCTGAAAGGGCAGAGTAGACAGGGTGAACAGCAGCCTGGCTGGCAAGCCAATGTACTGGTTAAATATTTTAAGGATCATACCTAGATATGGGAGAAAGGGATATTTTCCAAGATCAAAAAATGTTGGGGAGTGCTGATTAGGCAAAATGTAATGTTCTTTTACTTCATAACTTTTGACAAATTGCATTATTCTAATATACACTGAACCCCTTAAGTGCATACTTCATGCAGCATTTTCTAAACATATTGGATTATAGGATCCACTCTTGAGGGATATCAAATGAGATTAGTGTTCTGAGCAACCCACACTGAGAAACACAGTATCAGAGACAAAACAGCAAAAGAAAGATATGCATCTTGGCTTCATAAGAAAGGGGAAACAGTAAAAATATTTTAAATAAATGAAATTTGCAAACACAAATCAATGACAGCCTGTACTAACCACAAAGTGACTATCGTTATAATGGAAAAAGAAAACAAAAAAAAAAAAGAAAAAGGAAGAAATCTTAAAATATA
>NW_012154914.1:0-452 GCF_000956105.1 Propithecus coquereli | reverse complement strand
TCATTAGCATCTTTAGTAATAAAGTATTTGTTATTTAAGGCATGTACATTTTTTATACAAAATCTTATTGCACATGTAACAGACTGCAGTATAATTTTAACATAAATTTCATATACACTGGGAAACCAAAAAGTTTGTGTGACTAGCTTTATTGGGATATTAACTTTATTGTGTTAGTCTGGAACCAAACTTTCAATATCTCTGAAGTGTACCTCTAGTTAGAATTATACAGTATCTAGCCTATTTAGATGAGTGTCTTTCACTTAGTAATATACATTTGCGGTTCCCCCATGTCTTTCATGTATCAATAGCTCATTCCTTTTTAGGTCTGGATAACATCCCACTGTCTAAATGCACTGCAATTTATTTATTACTCATCTGTTGAAGGACATATTGGTTGCTTCCAAGTTTTGACAATTGGGAGTAAAGATGCTAAAAACATTCATGGGCAG
>NW_012154913.1:18367-20594 GCF_000956105.1 Propithecus coquereli | reverse complement strand
GGGGCGGGGCACAGGTGTGCGTCCGTCCTTTTCGGAACCTGCTGGCCCCCACCTGAGGCCTCCGAAGACAGCGGGTCAGGGTGCAGCTGAGCAGAGCTGGGTCCTTCTGGGAAGGAATCAGCCACAAGCGTCGTTACCAAGACTTTATCGAGAGATCCTGAAAAATTGAAGAACAAAGAATTTATGTGGGATTAATTCATTGCGCTTTAGTGCTTGTCAGGACATTGCTGAGATGGTAGCTGCCAATTAATAATGCATCTTTATGCAATGTCATTTATTTTATTGTCCTTAGCATTAGGGATTCCAGCATGGCAGCGAGCACTCTGCGTTCAATTATTTATTAAAAACACAGACAAGAAACGAGACAATGCAAGCAGCATTTACCACCCAGAGATGGTAGAAACGGCTACACCGGGGTCACCTGATTCTAGCAGAGAAATAGAAGATGTGCAGGTTCTCTCGGGGTATTGTTTGGACTCTGTGTCAAGGGTCTCCAGAAACAAACGTTCTGGTTTTATCTTTGCCTATGGACGTTTTCCTGAGGCTTCGCTCACGCTTACACTTCTCCCGGGTCCTCTTTACATGTCAGTAAAGGGACGTGTGACAGACCAGGTCCACGGCCGGGGGAGGGAGCGCAGACTTTCTCCACGCTCCCTCCCGCCTCTCGGCCCCTCCCCATCTCCCCGCTCCCTCCCCCCCTCACACACACACACACACACACACACACACACACACACACGTGCACACGGGCACGCATGCGCACACATGCTCCCCTGCATCCGACAATCCTGGCTTTCTGGGCAGAATCCTGGGATCTTAAGTTACAGAGTCTGACCCGCCCTTGAATCCCTTCCGAGAAGGTCTTTGTTGAGGTTCCTCTGCCTCTACTTGGGCGTCTCCAGGGGGGACAGTCTAAACGCCAGAAGCGGCTCATTTTATCAGGACACGGGTAAGATCATCAGGAACAACCGCCAATAACACAAATTTAAACACAAAGAAATGTTATCCATACATCGAGCTCTAGTCTTTCTCTCCCTTCCTGATGCTTCTAGACTTCAGATTGGCCCCTGGAGAACACACACACACACACACACACACACACACACACGCGCGCGCGCGCGCGCGCGCACACACACACGGAAAGTATTTCTTCCACTTGGAAGTTCTTCACATATTTTGAGGGCTCTTTCGTTCGTCCAGTTAATCTTTTCTTTTCTGAGCAGGGCAAACCCGGCCGCGTGGATAGATCCCTCGAGAGTCACGGGTTCCGTGCACTCGGACACCCACTCAGTCCTTCAGCAAACACTGCGGAGTGCCTGCCAAGGGCCAAGGACACCCCGGCAAATACGCGGCCGCAAGTCCCTGCCCCGTGTGCATCCTGCGTTCTCGTACACGCATTTGGCTCGGGCCTGCGCTGTGACCCTCGGGAGTGGGTGCCCCTGCGCGGACGGGCGTCTCCGACACTGTGCTCGGGTCCCGGCAGACCACGCCAACCTCCCACCTGTTTCTGGCTTTTATTACACAGCCCGGATTTACCCAGATCTTTCTCCTTCCGAGTCCTATTCCCTGGGCATCACATCGCGTGATCTTTCATGCAAATGTCTTGGGTTGTGTTTTTTGTGCTTTTAAAGATTTCTTCATTTAATGGCTTAGAATTAGAACACGTAGATGCATTCTTGAAGCTCTTTTACGTTCTTTTCCAGGTGAAAATCAGAGGCACGTGACTAGAACTGAAAAGGACTTTAGACCCCCTCTGGCCTCACAGGCTCATCCTACGGGAGCGAGAGGGAGGGTGACACCACTGGGTTTCCACTCGTCCCCCTGCTCTCACTGGCTCGGGCCGTGGAGCGGGTCTGTGTGTGGGAGCGTCTCTGCTTCCCTCCTCATCAGGTGGCGTCATTGCAATGACCGGCCATGTTCGCCGACCCCCGATTCTGTGTGTTCAAGGTGTGCGCCTCTGCACGGCCGTGGGGGACAGTAACCCATTCATTCTTTTATTCAACAAAACATTTCAACTTGTAAAAATTTCGAAGAGTGGAGAGAATCATATGACAAACATCGGTGAATATACCACCTGTGCTCAAAAAAATGACAAGATTGTGCTAATATTTCTTCATCTATTTCTTCAAAGATTTTCTCAAATATTTTAAAGTATATTCTGGCTGTAATGTTATTTCAACCATAAATACTTCATTATGCATCTTTATTTAAAGGATACACACACACA
>NW_012154913.1:13505-15702 GCF_000956105.1 Propithecus coquereli | reverse complement strand
TCAGCATTTGTGTTTGAGATTATTTAGCATAAAAAGAGATCAAGAAAATATGTAGAAATTCAAAAAGAAATCTAAATAATTAAAGTATTAGTGGGAGACGCAACATCTTTTTAAGTCATTGATATATACAGTAGTCAAGCAATTGAAAAGACTGGTACGCAAACCTGTGTGAGTGAGCTCGCTCGACAGAATCAAGTTTCTACAGATATTTATGGGACATTTACTTTCTGTAAGATGCTTCTCTAGTAACTGGGGACATGAGAGAGAATATGTCCATTAATACCGCCTGTATTCGTAACACGTGCTGTATTGCAGGGGGCAAAGGCAGACAAAGGTGGACAGATAAAGCAATAATGCGCGTCATGGACAACTTTTCCATTACGAGGAAAAATGCTTCTTTCAAAAAAAAATCTCAATTTCATAAGGCAGATATTTTATGGACCAATTTCTTGGACAAAGGAATAAAGTTTGATATTAACAGAAAAAGATGAATATGGAGGAGGAAAGGGTGTGCTACTTGGAAGTTTTCCTAAAAAACAAACTTCATTTCTTATTGGTAAAATTGAAAAAAAGAAAGCAAAAATTCCGAATTATAGTCTGTTTTAGAGAAGAGCTGGAGGCAGAGACACAGCCCCAACCAGCCTCAGAGACTTCTGGTCCTTGGGGACGGGAGGGGCAGGGCAAGGTCCTGGCTTTGGGACCTTCGGGGCCACCTCCCAGCTCAGCTTCCCCTGCACCGAGCTGCTTCTCGGTTTCCCTCCAGGCAGGGAGGGCAGAGCCGGCAGAATCGCCGAGGCTGACGTCTTTACCGCCCCGAGCACGGAGCAGGAGCCGCCTCAATATCTGTCCATCCCCAGAGCTCTGCCAGGTCCAGCTCCGGCTGCGTGACGGTCTCTCTTGTGACCTCCCTGGAGATGGGGAGGTGCTTCTGGCGACTCTGGGGTTGCGCCTCCCCTGTGCTGGGGGCCGAGGGGCCCCGTCATCCACAACCTCAGCACGCAAGTCAGGTCGGACCTTCAGTGGCAGGAGGTCAGGTCCAGGCGCAGCCGCGATCAGACGCTAACAGACCCGTGAGGCTCCAGCTCTCCCGCCCTGCAGGCAAACCCGTACCCAGCAAAAGAGCCAAAACTTTCAACATTTCAGTGTTTAAGACAAAAAATGAAATTAGGTGCACTAAGTATTCAGTTCAGGAAGATGGAAATAGAATAACAAAGTAAAGGAATTGGGATTCCTGATAAATCAAGGCAAACGCAGAAAATAATAGATTAGACGCGATGTATCAAGTATGCTTTATAAATAAATTACATAACTATTTCTTTTAAGAGACTAATGAAGTAGATAAATATCTAGCAAATCTAATCAAGAAAACGATAAGAGTGTGACCGTGTGCAGTCTATGGATTTTAAAAGTAGGTTGTAATTACATAACATTGGTACTCAACAGGGTTTGTAGGATTAATGGGAAGATATTTTAAAGTGGAATTCTCTGCACAACTGTGTCGTAACAAATTCGAAACCTGGACAAAGGGCTCACAGCCCAGGAAAACACAAACAGCCAATGCGGACTCAGAAAGAAGCTCCATGTTGGCACAAGAGCTTGGCGGGAGATGAGCTTACGAAAATCAATAGTTTTTCTTATAACAGAAATAAGCACCCAGAGATGATAATGAGGAGAAATTTGCCGTGCACAGCGTTGGCAAAAACTTTCAGATGCGCAGGAATCTGCCTTGAAGACAGATACGGGGCCGACGCGGACAGAAAGTCTTAGTGAGGGACACAGAGGGAAGGTGTGAAGTCGTGGGAAGGCGGCTTGTCCTTCTGGGGAAACACCAGTCCCCAGGACAGCCGTCCCCAACCTTTCTGGGACCAGGGACGGGTTTCATGGAAGACAGATTTTGCACGGACGGGGTGGGGGTGAGGGGAGGCGGAGCTCGGCGGTGATACCTGCGATGGTGACCGTAGCGGCTGCAAATGCAGATGGAGCTTCACCGCTGCCGACCTCCTGCCTGCTGCGGCCGGTTCCTCTCGGGTGGGGGACCACAGCCCTAAGACACCGGCTCTTCCAATCTTAATGTAAAAATTTAATGTGACCCCAGTGGGATAACCAGGCACCTTGTTTAATGATCTGAAAGTTCATATGGGAGAGTAAAGCCCCAAGAATCGTCAAGAAAACTCTGAAAAGGAACAATAATTGTAAT
>NW_012154913.1:0-1540 GCF_000956105.1 Propithecus coquereli | reverse complement strand
CGTGGGCTCCGGCTGGGCCTGTCCCTCTGCCCACCTGCCCGCCACCCACCGAGAAACGCAGACAGAGGCTTCAGCCAGCAGAGCAATTATGCCTTCTGCTTTCAAGCGAAGGCAATGAACGGTACAGCTTTGGAGGCCCACGACGCTGCAGGGAGGGAATCTTGCCATGCCGGCAGCTTGTCCTCCCCCAGGGGACCCCGAACCCTGCCCCCGCACATGTGCGCACAAACCAGCCATGCGTGGGGAGGGTTTTTCCTCTCTGTCCTCTCCCTGTGCATAAATATCAGTACAAATGTGAGAATTTACATTTAGCCCAAATGATGAAGGACGCGAACCCAACCGCTCCTTTAGACGAGCCCCCAGATGCCCTCGGGCAATCCTGCCGCATGTGGCTCAGAGCGCAGCCCCGGCCGACAGTCAAGCCGACGTCTCGATGACCGTCGAGGACTGACTATGGCTGTGGTTTGTTCCCACACGCCCCGTGCGTCCCACGGGAAGCCGCCCACGAGCTTCTCGTCTCTCTGGGAAGACGGGCTTGGCAGGGAATGTGCCCTGGGAGGAGGATCAGGGTGGGAGGAGGATGGGACAGGGACCCCGAGGGACGCTCTGGGGCAGTGGCCCTGAGTCAGCCGCACCTGCTGGAACGCCCCCAGGGACAGCAAGGGGCAGCTCTCAAAGTAGAACCGGGGATGGACCAGGTGAAGGAGGACGCCATTCGGTGGTCCCCTTCCTGACGGGGGGTGGTACCTCGGACCCTCCGCCCTCAGGAGCTGCTCACCTGTCCTCGCACCTGCGCCTCGTCTGTTCCGAACCACCTGGTTTCTGAAACCTTCCCCGGTAAGGGACTCGGCTGCTCAGGAGAAGGCCGCCTCTAGGGCCGGGACAGGGAAAATACACGCGTCCGGGGCAGCCCGGGTACCACAAACGCAGGAAATGCTGCTAAGAAAGGGGAGCACGTGAGTCCACACTGACACAGAGAAATGATTTCATAAACAAACAGACGGGCGACTGGCAAATAATCCTCATGTAAGAATTCCAAACACGAAAAGGAAAAGGAACACGGGAAAGAGGCGGTCGCCGTAGGGACAGACAGCGGCCGTCGCTGCAGGAACGTGCCTGACGTGCCCTGACTCAGGCAGGAGCTTCAGGAGAAGCAGGGCAGTCACGCGGCCCAGAACGTGCTCCCTGAAGTGACTGTCAGAGACCCAGGGGCCTGACACACGTGCACTCTCCCTGCTCCTTCCTCCAGGTGGAGCCCGACTCTCCTCCTTGAGCGCGGCTGGGCTTCGCCACCCGCTTCTGACCAATGGAGCAGGACGGAGGAGACAGCAGGTGCGGTGGGGAGAGCCGGCCGGCAGCGCCTTAGCCCCGATGGGGGCAGATACGCCTGTCACGCCAGGTGTGTCGCGCACCTAACATGGCGGGAGACGGGGGCGGCTGCGCCTCTGGGGCGTTCTTCCCCCAAACCCGTGGAAACGCACCGGAGAAGCACGACATTCTACTAACTACGTGACCAGAGTCCAGTCTTTGGCAATTTTTC